>NW_024067733.1:600000-853391 GCF_009389715.1 Phoenix dactylifera | reverse complement strand
TATGGTCGATACGTGCCGTACCGATCGATGCGACAAAACTTTGTTATGAATTCTGATTTGCATGTTGGGTAGTCCGGATAATCTCTAAGGAATCTAGAAAACCTGGTAGCATAATATAATATTATTACTAGAGTTGATGTATTAAGATTAAATATTACTAATAATATTTAAAATAATAGTATAATGCTAATGTATTATAATATTTGTTATATAAAATATTATGATAATGTTTGTCAAAATAACTTAAATATAAACATATAATATATAGTATGGAATATATATATAACAATGTAATTATATATATGTGTACATAATTATAACTATATATTTGTAATAATGTTATTAGAATCTATAATGAAATGTTATAATAGTAATTCATATACAATGTTATATTTATGATATAATAATTTTGATAAACAATATCTTACAAATTATAATATATTATTTAAAATAATATGCAATTATAATTTTCTGAGAACTAACACATATCAAATATGAATATTAAAATATTATAATAAGATAATATCAATATAATAAACAATGAGTGTTAGAGAAACTATTAAATATATATTATAAAGTATTATAGTATATATAATTTTGTTATTAGTATTCATATAATAATGTTGTTTATTATTAGTATTCTAGTAGTATCAACATAATATTAATATTGTTACAACATCTTAATATTATATAATCGTATGATAATGATTATGTTATATATTATATAATATTATATAACTTGTAATTATATGAACTTTATAATTATAATGATAGAAGATATTTTATTGTTCAATAGTATTATTATTTTTATATAGTAATATTAATATTAATCTTATAAAAGTAGTTTTATATTTTATTATAATATTAATACTAATATTAACATTGTTTTAGTTATTATAAGAATAATTCAAATATAATATGAACCATATAATATAGCAATATAATTATAATATTGTAATAATTATAACAATATTATCATTGTAGTAATGTATTATAACAATTTGATTGAACAACAGAATACTAATCTAATATATAGTATAATATATTATGATGCAATAATAATATGATTGATAATATTATAAAATGCAATATATTAATAATACAATATACAGCATAAAATATTATTGTTAAAAATATAAGAATAATATAATATCAGTAAAATGCATATTATTAATATAATATAATATAATATGTAATATCATATTATCTAATAGATATGTTTCATTATAAACTTAATATTAATAATACAACATGTAAAGGAATATCTTTTTATTGTCACTATAATTTGGAAACAATACCCAAACTCTTCCATGTTGTGGCTTTACCCCTTTTTATGGGAATCCAACATCTGTTGGAATCAACATTCGGAATCCAAATGAGTTACCTAACATGGGAATGGGTTGGGTGCAAAATTGATGGCCATACACACCCTCTGATCTTGCAAGCCAAATATGGCTGTAATAAATATATTTTAAATTTATTATTGACACATATTATTCATAAATTTAATTTGTGAGTTAGAAGTACAAAGTTTGTGCATACACTTTTCTTTTTTATATAATGTTATATAACTTTAAGTTTAGCCCTTTTTTTATTCTAAGTATCTTTTACATTATTTATGAATGCCATTTACAGGATTTAGGCCCCGTTTGGCTGAGCTGTTGGCTGTAGAGCTTTTGAAAGTAGAGCTTTTGAAAGTAGAGCTTTTTGAAGTAGAACTTTTTGAAGTAGGATTTTTTGAAGTAGAGTTTTTATGAAAAGCTATTTGCTGTTTGGTAACTACATTTCTAAAGTGCTATGGAACTTTAATATGGTTGGTAAACAAATTGAGAAAGTACTTTTAGTATGACAAAATGACCATAAAGGATATTGCATAGTATTATACAATAGCGCATAATAAAATATAATATATATTAATACATCAATATATGATATAGTATAATATTACTATAATGTAATATTAATATAATATTGTATATAATAGCATAATAATATAACATAATTTGATATTATATAACATAACATATTAATGTATTATGATATAATATAATATAATATTATATTTATAATATAATATAATATAATAATAAAGCTATAAAAGATTATAATTATTATCATTATGTATTAATAAATATAAAGGGACATTTTCTGTAATTATAATATTTTATCATGGGTATTTTGGTCCAAAATGAAAAAAGTTTTATAAATCAAAACAGCTTTCCGAGACATGCTAAAAATGCTTTTCCGAAGAGGCTGTTTTAGCTTTCTGGCAAAGCTAAAACAACTTTTCGATTGCTAACCAAACACTTCTATTTCATCCAAAAGTACTTTTGGAGGGTCAAAAAGTGCTTTCTGGCCCACCAAAAGCTCTGCTAAACAGGCCTTAGTTTTTATTAGGGTTAGATTGAGTGCCCGTATCATTACTATTATAATAATACTGCTAATTAGTGTTTAATTGTCTCATACTTAATTTCCTATATATTTAATTAATATTAATTTTGCTAGAGAAAATTTTAAGAACTTTGTGATGCCTTTTTCTCTTTAAATATGTAGATCCAGATTTATTGAAGAACATATTTGAAATGGTCTCTTGTGTGTGAATTTTTCATGAGGTTGATTATAGTGATTTTGGGGAATAATTTGGGCGATTCCAATTTCTTGTATAAAACTCATTGATAAATTGTAATTAATCTAAGAGTACTATGTTTTAGATATTACTACGATATTATCTGATTTGTTTTACTGTGATATTATCTGGCACTGCTCGTATTTCTTTTCACAAATATTGTTCAGAAGAGGTACAGATCCATAATGATTCATCGAGACCTGTGCCATGCACATTAAACTTGTATGAACTTGTTTATGGTTGCTATGCAGTTTTGAACTCGGCTGTTAAAAGTTGGTACCTGATGTATTAGATTTTTCAGTATTTTTTCCAATCATTATATTCTGTTTAGGGTTCAATTTGGTACGGCATACTGTTCACATGTACTGTTCATGCTACAGTTTGAACAGTATTTGAAGCTTGGCTGCTTCAGTTGCTTTCTTATTGGAGTTCATGTCTAGATTAGGGAATCTTAATACGAGTTTAATTGTGTCCAGCTGGTCAATTAAAAAAAACAATGGTTTAGTTGGTTATTTAGTTTAATTTTATTTTCCAATTTAAAAGTCCTGGTTGTAGTAGGAATAGTGGTTGGTTAAGTTTATTAAAAGGGATAAGTGGCTGAATGTTGTGGTGATTTTGAAATTCTACATGATTATTTTGAAGGATATTAGAAGCTGCAGGTTTTCTTTCCTTTCGCTTCTCTTCTCTTCTTTTCTTCTTATTCTTCTTTATGTTCTCCAACTGCTGTGTTTAAATCCAGCAGATATATCTGCTGGTTTCAGATCTGAATCAGGATATGGATCAATTTTTTCCTACTGTTATTCTCTACACAGTAGATCAAAGATCAGTTTTGAAGCTGATTGGTTTTGATTGGTTTGGTGATAGATACATAGATCATATCTGTTCTAGGAAAAGTTGCTGCAGATTTTATATTGTGTAGCCTTTAAATTTCATAGTCACATCAGTACCACACAATAGTCAAGGATTTATGAAAACTTGAGGATGGCTTCTCTCCAATATGGAGGTTTTTGATGTACATGCACATCAAACGGGACAAAATCTGAAGAATTTCATTATTGAGACTTGAGAGTAGTAATTTATTTTTTAACATTCTGATGCAGCACTGTCTCGTGAGAAGAGTGGGAGAAAGGAGGAGGAGAGAGGGAAGAGGATGAAGAAGAACAGAGAGGGGAGAAGAGAGGAAGATAGAAGGAAAGCAATTTTGTTAAAACATTCATCATTCTGTCAACAAATGCATAGACCCTATATATAGGGTTACGAAATACAAAAAGGTCCCTCCAAATAAACTAATCTCACAAAAGCCATAACACAACAATATGTACATAAACCCAGTCAACATAAAATAAACTAACATCAAATCAGTCTAGCCATAACGAAAGTGGCTGGACCCTCCTGCGACGACCGTAGACCCGCGTCACTGGCGGTCCAGTACTGGTGTCCGCACCAACTCCCCCCGGGTCAGAAGAAGTCGACCTCGACGAACGCGACGCAGTGCAGCTCTGGTAATACTCCAAAAGGTCCGGATTAATGCGCTGAAGCTCCTCTCGTGTGATCCAAGTCGAATCGGACTCTGGGCGGCCACGCCAACGAACTAAAAAACGCTGAATGCTACCAGCACTGGATAAATTAGTTTGCTCATCTAAAATGGCATCAATACGTTCTTTCTTGCTGGTGGGAGAGGCAAAGAAAGGGAAGATGGTATGGAATCAGGGATATGGGAAGTAGTGGGCTCAAGAGGGGTCTCAACAAAAGGGTCATTTGGGATGGATGGTGGACCCTTGTAAGCAACCAAATCTTCAATATTACAAGTGGAGCTGATACCATAATCAGAGGGGAGGTCAAGAACATAGGCATTCGTGCCCACCCGGTGCAATATCCGAAATGGTCCTGCGCTACGAGCCTGCAGTTTCTTAACGGTCCCATGCGGGAACCACTCTGGTCGAATACGTACCATAACATAGTCCCCAGGTTGGAATATTTTGTTCCGTCTATGAGAATCAGCTTGCAGTTTATATTGAGCATTACTAGCAAGGATGCGCTTTTGGATTTCCTGATGTAACTCATGAATATGTTGTGCAAATGCGTGTGCAGACTCAGAAATCCTAACATGGGGTGACATGGGTAAAAGATCTAAAGGTTTTCTAGCTTTGTAACCATGTACGACCTCAAATAGACTCATGCCGATGGATCGATTGATTGAATTATTATATGCGAACTGTGCAACAGGAAGAACTGAATCCCAGTTACGAGTATGTTAAAGGCACCGTAAAAGATTACCCAGACTTCGATTTACCACTTCCGTTTGGCCGTCAGTTTGTGGATGGTAAGCAGTGGAAAATGTAAGTTTCGTACCAACCGAGTGCCGCAAAGTTTTCCAAAAGTAACTCATGAAACGTACATCCCGGTCAGACACGATGGTGTGGGGAAGGCCATAAAGTTTAACAATCTCAGCAAAGAAAAGTTTAGCTACTTTGGAAGCATCCGCGGTTTTGGAACACGGAATGAAGCGGGCCATTTTAGAGAAACGATCCACTATGACAAGAATAGAATCATGTTGTCGGACGGTACGGGGAAGACCAAGCACAAAGTCCAAACTAATGTCATGCCAAGGACAATCAGGTACCGGTAAGGGGGTGTAGAGACCAGTGTTTTGTTTCTGGTGTTTGGCTAGTTGGCACGTTCACCACCGGCATGTACTTCCCACACCAAAAATTCTCTTACTGATGTCCGTGGGATATAGAGCTTCGCTGCTTTAAACAAATAACCATCCTGAAGATAAAATCCATCAATTGAGGGTTCATGTCCATCAGCAATGGTTTTGTAGAGTTCTCCAAAATCGGGGCAAGATGAGTAGTCATCTCTGAGTCTTTCGAAGCCCGTAACATGTACGGACATGGTCGAGAGTAGGGTCACTCGCCGGCTCAGTGCATCAGCAGCAGTGTTGGAGGCACTGATATGTGTTTGAAACGAAAGTGTATTCCTGAAGGAACTCAACCCATTTGGCATGCCTAGAATTCAACTTCTTTTGGGAGTTAAGGTAGCGAAGAGCTTCATGATCGGAGTAAAGTACGAATTCATTGGGTAGCAGGTAGTGGCGCCAATACCGGAGAGCCTGGACTACAGCATAGAATTTCTTATCATAGGTAGAGTATTTTTGCTAGCCTCGTTTAACTTCTTACTAAAGTATGCTATGGGATGGCGTTCTTGACTGAGCACCCCACGATGCCAAGGCCAGATGCATCACACTCCACTTCAAACGCCCTACTGAAGTCAAGGCAAACGCATAACTGGCGCCTCCGTCATCCGCTTCTTGACATCGTGGAATGCGTTAGCAGCAGCGCTAGTCCAATGAAAGTCGTCCCTTTTTAGGCAATTAGTGATTGGGGACATAAGTGTGCTAAACCCCTTAATGAAACGACGGTAAAAAGTAGCCAGCCCATGAAAGCTGCGAACCTCGGTGAGGGTTTTTGGTTCAGGCCACTCGAACTATCGCAGTGACTTATTAGGGTCAGCGGACAAACCTCTGAGGAGGTAATGTAACCTAAGAAGTTGACATAAGAAGTAAAGAACGAACATTTCTTAATTTCATATAGTTTGGCATTCCGCAGGGCTGTACATACCAGTCGTAAATGATCGTAGTATTGCTCCTTGATTGGCTGTAGATAAGAATGTCATCAAAATACACAACTAAAAATTTGCCCATGAAAGGTCGTAGTACTTGGGTCATCACCCGCATAAAAGTACTAGGAGCATTCCGAGAGTCCAAAAGGCATAACCAACCACTCGTACAGACCAGCTTTGTTTTAAAAGCCGTTTTCCATTCATCACCTGGACGGATCCGGATTTGATGATAGCCACTTTTCAAATCAATTTTGGGAGAAGATAGTGGCGCCTGCCATCATATCCAACATATCATCCAGCCGAGGATGGAAAAACGGTATTTGACCATGATTCGTTAATGGCCCGACTGTCGACACATCTCCACGTGCCATCTTTCTTTGGAGTAGGAGTGCAGGTACGGCACACGGGCTTAAACTTTCATGAATGAACCCCTTCCGGATGAGCTCGTTAATTTGCTGTTGCAGCTCAGCAGCTCAGAAGGATTCATTCGATAGTGGTGTAGGTTAGGCAGGGTAGCTCCCGGAATTAGATCAATAGCGTGCTGTATGTCACGCAAAGGCGGCAGGTGATCCGGAAGGTCCTCAGGGAAAATTTCCGAAAACTCCTCAAGGATGAGTTGACCCTCTGTTGGTAGCTCGCTTGGTGGAATCAGTTGGTTTTCGAGAACAAGTAAAGCGTACACTATAGAATCACTAGAGATTTTCCGTTCAAATTTGGATGGACTCAGAATATGGAGTTCCTTGCTCTTTGTCTCACTGGTCTTCCTGCCCTCGTCAAGTGTCCTAGATCGTAGGGGATTAAGTTTAATTCTCTTGCCCTCAAATATGAAGGAACAAGAATTAGAACAACCAAAGATGGTGACATCAAGGTCGAACAACCAAGGTCTTCCCAATATTAGGTGACCTACATCCATCGGATTACATCACACCAGATGGTTTCTTTATATGAAAGAATTTGAATTGGGACGAGACACCGTTCTTTAATTTGGATAGAAGATGTATCGATCCAGGAGACCTTGTAAGGTTGGGTCTGAAGAACGGAGTCAAACCCAAATGAGAGACAATATTTGATGAAATTGCATTAATGCAGCTCCCGCTATCAATGATAACTTTACAGTCCTTGTCTCCGCACTTAAGATAAGTGTGGAAGATCGAAGTACGCCTCCAGTCAGCCTGTTCCTTGGGTTGGCGAGAGCACACCGGACTACATTCATAGCAGACTGAGTTTGATTTCGGTCACAATCGAAGGAGTTGTGGTTCGGATGCATCCTAAAGTCGGTACGTTCTTCTGGTCATCATCAACATTATGGATGTCGTCTAAATTTGGTTCATAGATCTGTTTTCTAATCGTCGTTATGATCCTCTTGTTGTTGTGCTGCAATGACAAGAGAGGTGTTTCGCACATTGGGAGCGACATGACCAAAACCTTGGCACTTAAAGCATTGGATTCGGGAACTTGCTTTCGGGGCTTCGCCAAGAATGGCCCTTGCCCTTAGTGTCCCGGTTAGAGGTAGGGTTGGAGGAAATAGGTCTAGAAGGCGTAGGCCCAAGCGAATGTCGAGATCTTGAAGGGGGAAACGTTGGTGGGTGGTCCGCGAAGGTCAGAAAGTCGAGCAAATGTAGACGTGGTTATCTGCTCATAGTTTTGGGCGAATGGTGTAGGGCCTGGTCGAGGGTGGATATTTCTCGAAGGATGAGTCCTTCCTGAGCTCATCATTCAGACCTCGTCGAAACCTGCTTAGGACCATCCGTTCATTCTCTCCACATTACATCGCATCATAAAATTCGTCAAATTGGGCGATGTAAATCACTAACAGACACCGATTGCCTTGTCGCAAGGTATTCCATCGATCGAGAAGATCATCTTGGGTAGCTAAAGGGCAGATACTTTTCTTTCAGTTTTTCTTTCATCTCTACCCCAATCGATAATTGCGGGTTGATTCCTCCTAGCTAGCCAAATGTTCGGTGTTTTGCCAAGAAAGTTTGGCGCGACCAATTAGCTTCATCCTAGCAAACCGGACCTTCTTGTCCTCAGACAAATATACCACTCAAAGAAGTGGTCCATTTCGTGCATCCAGTCTAAAAAGACCCTTTGGGTCTAAGCGACCATCAAATGTGGGGGCTTCAACACGAATGCCCTTCAACAACGTCGTCCTCATGGTCACGAGGCTGTCTAGGTTCCACATTAAAGCGATGACCCCGATCAGCATTAGGGATGGTGCCCGATCCTCTAGGGCATGGGTAGGCATGATGACGTCCTGATAAGGGTACAGTGTCAAAATTTCCTGTCGAACAGAGCCGTGGGATTCCAGGGTTTCATCGAAGTCGAGATCGGGGAAGTGGGCAGCACTATCTTCTTTGGATCCTATGAGCCTGTGTAGGGAGATTCAACCGACTCAAGGCGGGCATTGGTATGGGTGGATTTAGTGGTCAAGTCTTCAACAGCTTTCAGTAGGGCTTCGATGCGGTCGTCCATGGTAAACTGGGTGTCAGAATGTGAGAGGACACGACCACTACGAAGGTGGCATATGAAGAGTAAACTTAATTATATGCTATCCTGTCTTAGGACGACAATGATGATGTGAAGTAGACCTAATGCATGCAAAGATGATTAAAAATGCAAGGTGGATGCTCAATATAACACAAGACTATGCTCGAACAGAGAAAATACTCCAAACTGGGAATTAGAAAGGGACGCAAGCCAACAAGTAGCCGCAGTCAAGTAGAGTAGGTGTCCAGTGGATTATCAGGTGTCACAAAACCTTGTAGGCCCAACGATAGCTAGCTCTACAATTAATAGTAAAGAGGGTTGTCACAAGGGTTGCTGTGTGTTGCGTGGTGTGTGAGAGCATGTGTTTTGGGTATTTAGAGTATGCCACGCAAGCACAAAACACTATTTGATGCCAAAATGAAAGCAAACAAAATATCCAGGAAAGGGCAAAACCTGTTCTGGTGGAAGATGACGATTCAATTGCGGCAAACCGGCTCGCTAGTCGGTGCAAATCTGACCTGCTGGCCGTGGTCCGAAAGAAAGGGAGGGAAAAGGGCAAGCTGCAGTGGGCTCTGCAGTGACGTAGCAGGCCTGTGGGCTGGTCCATGTGGACAAAGTCGGGTCATGGCCACTGGGGCCGAGGTCCAAAGGGAAGCGGGCGTTCGGGCTTGGGCCTGATGAAAGTCGGGCGCGGGGCCTGTTGAAGAGGGTGGCCCGTGAACAAGTGGAAGCGGGGGAGGGGAAGAGGGAAATGGAGCGATGAGATGGGGGGATCGAGAGGTGAATGGGTTTGAGAAGAAGGAAGGCGGCAGCCGAGGGCAGCGGCGAGCAAGGGAGGTGGGGTGGCCGCGGAGAAACGAAAGAGGTGGCGGTTCTTCAACGGTGGAAGGGTAGTCGTGAAGCTCGGGCGAGGGCGGTGGCGGTTGACAGCCGGATGCCGACCGGCCGTGAGGTGGTAGAAGATGCTCTGGAGGGTTCAGGACCTCCGATCCTCCGTCAGTGAGGTGAAAAAGGGGGTGGAAAAAAAAGGTGGTGGGAGTCGGGAAGATGGAGGAAGGAGAGATGGGGGGAGGAAGGCGTTCGTGGTGGTGGTGGTGGGAGGTGACGGAAGCGGCGAAAGGCTGCGGAAGTGTGGGGCGCGGCGGCAAGAGTGGTGACTCAGCGTGCGTGGCAGCGATGCGTGACGGCGGCGGAACCCCAGATCTAGGGTTCTTCGTCGGGACGAAAGGTACACTACTTTTTTTTTTGAACAGCACGTGCAAGTCACGTGCTTTCGCCTGTGGTTGTCACGTGCGGAAGTCACGTGTGGGAGTCACGTGAAGGTCACGTGACCTTTCTTCTCTTTTGTTTTTTTCTCTTTTCTTTTTTCTTTCTTTTTTTTATATCCCGGAACGGGATCCGGGTTATTGAACGAGGGTTAACGGGTTTGGAGCTACCCGTTTACTAACTTGAAACTCTCCAACGGTTTCAAGTGAGCGTGCCGAGATTTACGCCCACGGTTGCTGGTGGTTCTTGGCAGCCGATCGTGCCGAAGTTCACGCCAGCAGTTGCAGGTGGGTCTCGGTGGCCAGTGGTGGTGGCCGCGACCGTCACCCGCTCCGACACTGGTTTTCTCCTCACTAGTGGGTGTCTTCCCGGCTCTCTTCCTGTGCACGGTGGCCGGCGGGCGCTTCGGCGGGTCTGAGGACAGGGCCGAAAGAAGGGCGGCGATGCTTCTCTCTTTTTGGCAACGGGAGTCGCTCGTGGCCCGTCAGCACGCTCCGGCATCCGGGGTCGGGGTACCGCATAGATTTCGTGCGCCCCACCGGAATCCTGGGATTCGGCGGTGCTCCGCCATACACCGGCGTGGTGCTTCTGTGGAAGGAGAAGCGGCCGCCGGCGGTGGGACAGAGGAGGTGCAGCACGGCGAGGGTACTGCGGGTGGTGGTGGCGTCGGGCGCGGTGATGAATGGAAGGGGAGGACCAGCTGCAGAGGTTTCTTCTTTGTTTTTGTTTTTCTGGTGCGAGATCCGAGAGAGAGGGATGAGGCAGCAGAAGGTGTTTTGTTTTGTCTGAAACCGAAAGAGGAAGAGAACAGTGGCAACAGTGGAAGAGAAAGAAGAGGGACCGAGGCTTTAGCAACAGTGGCAAGCCTGCCAAAGCTCTGATACCAAAGCTGATGCAGCACTGTCTCGTGAGAAGAGTGGGAGAAAGGAGGAGGAGAGAGGAAAGAGGAGGGAAGAGGATGAAGAAGAATAGAGAGGGGAGAAGAGAGGAAGATAGAAGGAAAGCAATTTTGTTAAAACATTCATCCTGTCAACAAATGCATAGACCCTATATATAGGGTTACGAAATACAAAAAGGTCCCTCCAAATAAACTAATCCCACAAAAGCCATAACACAACAATATGTACATAAACCCAGTCAACATAAAATAAACTAACATCAAATCAGTCCAGCCATAACGAAAGTGGCTGGACCCTCCTCCTGCGACGACCGTAGACCCGCGTCACTGGCGGTCCGGTACTGGTGTCCGCACCACATTCCTTGAAACTTTCAAACTTATGCTTTTGAATTGATTTTAAGTTAGAATGTATGAAGTTGGATCATTTTAGTTGATTCTCCTGCATCTTTGATTTATGAGTTCAACGTATGTGAAGTAACTAATTAAGTGTTCCGTAGGATTTGCTTATATTTTAATTAATGTATAAAATTGAATGCTTGATTTGATTTCGGTAAGAAATTCGCAACTTTCCCTAGTCTCTTCTTTTATTCCTCCAACTACACTATCTTGTTTTTAAGAACAAAAGTGATCTTTTGCTTCTCTTCCTCTTGCTTCCACCACTTTCCTTGTCATATTTTTTGATTTTCATCTTCTAGATGTTTTCTGCTTTAGATATGAGGCAGATCTGAAATGAAATTTGATTCAAGCTGTATTTCATTCTTTAAGTTCTTCTATAATCTTTGTATCGTGGTTAGCCATACAAGTGCGTAACGCCCTGTACTTGGCATTTTGTACCGTACCAGGCATTTTGTACCATACTGGTACTGATCTGAGACTTGGTATGAGACTTGATATGTTGTGACTCCTATACCGGGCATATTGACACTGTACTAGCATGGTATCAGTACGGGGTCTAGCATTGAGATGGCGAAACTTGCTTGATACATTTGTCCTTCTCATAGCTAGGTGCTCCTTGTTTATTAGTGCTTAGATCTCCTTAAGAATGTAAACATAATTTTGCAAAACAAGGCCATTCTTGAAGATAGATAATGATGGACATTGTATCCTTCAATTGTACCGAAAAAATATTCTGGATCTATCTTTGCTATAGGAACCAAAGCATTTACTATGGCTGCTTTAATTGTGACTAGATTATGTTTCTATGCTGTGGTTTACTAGAGACATTGCCATAATCTTACTGCTTTTGATCCCCAGTTTTGATACTAAATCCAATCTCAAGATCAAAAGATGGAGTGTGACCATCACTAACATAATCACCACTGTATCCATCATCATATGCATTGCCACCACATCATTGTTCCTCATCAACCCCATCAGCATTATCAGCAATGTCCTCATCAAGCTGCTTTCGACAAAAAATCTTTAATATGTTCTGGAAAAGGGAGCTGGCATCTGGTAAAATTCTCTTCATATTGTTTTTGGCAGGCTGGAAGAAAAACTGAAATTTTTGACCAGAAACATGAGCTAGGATATGAACCGTGCCTTCCCTAAGGATATTGTTGTAAATTTGTTACATAGACCTATCGGAGTAGTTTGTACTTTGTTGTAATATTAGTAAGCACCCTTAGTATTTATTCTCATGGAAGTGTTTTCGTAATTTAACTAATGAATGCTTGTAAAGGTTCAACTACAGAGTTAATGATGCCTTGTATTCTGTGAAATTACAAAGACACCTTCATCTTTTGAGTACATAACAGTAAAGAAAAGAGGTGTTTGGATAATTTCACACTCATGTACAAACCTATCAAATACGCCTTATTAGGGTCGGCGGAACCGGTATCGGGCACCGTTCTGGTTGTCTGGCGGTACGAGTCGGTATGGGCCCGAGCCGTGCCGTGCCGTGCCGAGCTTGTACCAACAAAGTAGAAGAGGCGGGGGAGAGGGAGAATGAGAAGAAGAGAGAGAGAACGAGGAGGTTGGAGAGTCGCCAGGAAGCTGCAGAAGAAGGGCTCCCCTCCGGCCCCTGTTTCGAACTGCGCGGTTCGGGGCGTCCCGATTCGTACTGACGATGGACCGGGACGGTTCCAGGAAGGAAACCGATATGTGTCGCCTGAGGTGGAGAAGGAGAATGAAAGAGAAGAAAAGAGAGAGGGAGGAAAACTGGCGGAGGGCCGGTGGAGGCCGCGTCCCTCTCTCCCCCTTCTCTCTCTCTTTTCCTCTCTTGTTCTCCCTCTCCTCCGTCTTTTCTACTGTTGGTACAGTGCCCGGTACTGGTTCCGCCGACGTTGCTTTTAAACCATTCCATAGTAGGCTTCACCACCTTAGAAAATATTGAGGCCTCATCTACCTTAGATCCAGACTTTATTTGTAGATGCATTGAGCTCCTACTCAAAGTGTGCATTCTGATTGTTAAAGTTGCTTATGTGTAGGTGAGCTGACATGCATAAATTGATTATTCTTTTGCCAATGTGCATATTTTCTGTTTCAGTGACTGCCTTTTTTTTTCTTTTAATGCTAATCCCTGCAACTATCTGTTCTCTCTCCATCTCTTTCTCCCCCCCCCCCCCCTCCCTATCTCAATAACTTAAACAAAATCATCTTCATATTAGCTTTTCCTGTTTCCTGTTTCTTTATTATAATCCTCCCATGATTATTATCTGGCAGTTCTGACCTGCAATTGGCAATTGCGCTTCAACAACAGGAGTTTGAACAACAGCCCCAACGCCAGCTTTCCCAACAGCCACCTGTTAGTGGTCGAACGAGGCTTGTCACAGGTTCTCATGTAGGTTCCTTATCTCACATTATCTGATGCTTATTATTTTGATTAAAATACCAAAACTGCATTTGCAGATTACACATCTGCTCTCTCTCTCTCTCTCTCTGGTAGTTTATATTGATGAAAATTGTTTTTTTTTATTTTGGTACGTTAAGGCCTAATCTGGATGTGCAATAGTCCCTGGATAAGCCATTTATTTTTGGCCTATCTCGGAATAACTACCAAATGAGGCTAAATAGGTGTCATTACTGCTGATCCCTGACAGTTTGGAGAAATCCTAGATGGATCAGCGGTTCCTTAGGTGCACCAGAACCAGGCATCCTTGGCGTTTTAACACCTGTTTAAGAAAAATGAGCAGCACATCCTTCATTGCAAAAAAAGGTAATCCAAAAGGGTAGGGACATTTTAATCTTTTGACCAAAAATAACCTCAGTGCTGTTAGTTTTACTTGTGGTACTATGTAATTGATTATTAGATGGGAATACAAATATTTTCTTGTCTTCTCTGGAAATCAACTTTACCCATTGAGAATAAAAAAAAGTTAAACCAGAATTTTCTATTCCAGTTGCTGACGAGGCCTAGATTTTCTTTTCTCGTGGTGTTGGAAAAGAAGCATATTTCCTTTCATGGAGAATGGAAATGGAGATTTCTTTCTCTTCATCCGGTCTCTTCCTAAGTCTAGGGAATTTTGGATGCTTGCTCCTAAGTTGCATGTGATGGATACATGGGTTTCTCTACCTTATGATCAGTTTTCTTAGGTTTCATGGCAAGCTTGTGATTTGCCAAAAGTTGCCTTCACCATGAAACACTTATTTGTGAAGGGCCAATTTTAGGTTGACATGTGGTCATAAAAAATAGCATGACCTTCCATGAAGCATTTTTGACATAGAATTATGCTCCATAATGGAACCCAATTTGATGGGATAAGGATTGGATGGTGATGATGATGAATGGTTAAGTATTTATGCTCCGAAACCTTTAACTGTTGATGTTTTGTTTGGAGGGCTTAGGAATGACATGGTAATATTAGTGCTGCAAAAGGTGCTCTAAGTGCTCGCTTGGGTGCTCAGGTGAGGTGAGTAGACACTTGAGTGTCCCAACTATGGTTGGCTATACCGGCCCGAATTGGACGGTATGAGATGTACATATCGTACCGGTTCGGCACCAGTATCAGGTACAGGTGGCATACCGACACTCGGTACGCTAAAAGGATTCCGTACTGTATCTTACCGTACTGACACAATACTAGTATGGCATTAGTACGGAGTCCAGTATCAAAATAGCGAATCTTTGTCCCAACAGTCTACGGTGACGTAAGTTTACCAAAGGAATGCCTAGGCAAACACTTGGAATAAAGTGAGAGACATTTAGACAAGCACCTCTCCAATGGTCAGCATTATTCTGTTTTTTTCCTTTTTTTTGTCTTTTCTTAGGCCCGTTTGGTTGGAGGTAATTTGGCGTGGGAATAAATCCCATGTCGGATTATCATATTTGGTACGAAAAGTGGATGAGAGATGATAAAATAAAGAAAGGGTCCCATATTTATTGTCATAAGAGAAGGTAAAACAAATACCACTAGGGGGTGTATTTATTTTTCCATGCTGGATTATCGAGTAGAGATAATATGAAAATATTATTTCTTGATGGAAATGCTCTCACTTATCTTATATTAATATTATATTAATTATATCATATAATTAATATTAATTATATTAATATATATATTATTAATATTATATTAACATACTATAAATATGTTAATATATTGATTAATAAGATTTAAAAATAATATATAATATATTAATATATTTATTAATAAATATTAATTATTAAATAAATAATTAATTTTTATTAATTATCAATAAATATAACATAGGATTTATTAATAATTAAATATTTATTTATATACCAAAAAATACTAAAAAAATATTTTTTAATATATATATAATTAATTTGAAAATATTTATTAACTCATGTAAATATATTTCAATATTTGAAATAGCCAATGTTGATGGTGTTTAAGTGGGCCATAAATATCCAACAAATGGACTGAGAAAAAAATTAATACTTAAATTGTTTATTCAAGGATTTGTTGGAAATTTGGAAATATTCCCATATGAGACTACTTGTAACCAAATAAAGTAATTTTTTTAATGCTATTTTCTAGAGTAATTTTTCCACTAACCGTACATGGTAAAATTTATTTTCCTCTATAATTATTTTTTTAGATAAATGATTCTTAGGAATCATCAGATTATCCTGTAATTTGACATATTCTTAAGTATCGTCAGATTATCCTGAAATCTGATATACCCCAACCAAATGATCCCTCAAAGCTCTATTAGCCTTATTTTGAGGGGCATCTTGGTCTATTGGAGCCCTTATAATAAAGGGCTAAAATGTTCTATGATTTTTTTTTTCATATTTTGTTTAAAGACATCAAATATGATTTGGGAAGCGGTATTTTGTTGTCATTTGAATCATGAAGCTATTCTAGGATGTCCAATGGTTATTTTTGTTATGTTTTATTTAAAAAAATGTTATGGGAAGTGGTATTTTGATGTGGTGTGTCGAAAGATGTGGAGCATTATATCCAATGTTAGATAATTATGATTAAGACCGTCAAAACTTGAATGATTTATATTTTAATGTTTGTGCTGTTTTTGATATAATTAGCACTTAAAATTTATTTAACTTTTATGAATTAGTTCCTTACTTTCTTCAAGCAAATGCCTTTTTGGCGTCTGGGGACTCGGGCAGTATGGGTTCTATTGCTCTTGGAATGTTTTTTGCTTTTGACAACCTTGGGTAATATTGAAGTTTTTCATTGTGTTAAGCAGGGTTAGCCGAACCAGGAGCAAAATCCATACCGGTCAACTATCGGTTCGGTATGGTATTGAATTGTTACCTTACTAGCACATGGTACGCTATGGTGTGCCGGTTTCAAAAGGGCACATCATTTTTTTTAATTTTGTAAGTTTTAATGAAAAGTAATTAATTTTTTATTTTTTATTAATTTTAAGTTTAATTTGATGTTTTTTCATATTTTTGATTTTTTTTGATTGTTTTATATGTCTATTATCCCGATACATCCTAAATGATGCTTCTTGATGTTTTAGAGTGATTATTCTACATTTCCGTAGGATTGCTTTGAAACAATGCTATCTTGGGGAGGCAAAAATTTGGCAAAGTTGTATCACTGGGTTTGCTGCCCCCAGCCTTTTGCATCAGTGTCAAGTCGAAACCAAAATGTAAAGAAAAAAGCTAGCGATCTTAGCTTTGCACGCTAGAAGAAGAAACATAAAATATCCTAAAATTACTTAGTAAGAAACCAAAATCTTAAAATGATATAATCAATTATATGTATTTCATGCACAACATATAAAACGATATCTAGAATCTCATCGAGTGGAAATGTCTTTTGCAGATATTTGAATCAATAGCATAATTAGGAGGCATATCAACCCACTTTTCTAACTAAGCGGCATTGTAATCTTGTATGCTCATTCCATAATATACGCACTCTACGTTATAACTGATCTTGATTTTTACTGAAGCGCTAGTTCTGAGAGGTGTTCTTTGGCTAATAATATGGCTATGGAGGGGTCCATCCAAATATGCCTGATAGCAAAATCCGACTTGTAAGGTGTTTGGACTACGTTGTGTAGTAGTCACTAAAAGAAGATACCTCAGACGCACCATATCTATATCTATATGGATCATAGGCTGTCGCAGTTATGGGTAATAGGATCCAACGTATGACTCTGAACTTGATATGTAAATGGATCCTACTCCACGTGCGAGATTATTTGCAGCTGCATCATATCTTTGTAAATGATCTTGTGGAGCCCATCTCCTACATGCAATTGTATCCACGCGGGCTGTACTAGCTCGTGCACCATGGATCCTATTTTATCTAGCATGCATAAATCGGGACTCATCGGTGAATCGAAGACAATTCTGTGACTGTCTTATAAGTGGTGGTCTCATATTCTTCACTCCCTTTCTGGCCGTTGATTCAGGATTATTAGAACTGTTATCGCTGCTTTCTTTGGTCTTTGAATTTAAGAGAACTCTCCTCCAATCTCTCCATTGGGGCTACAATTGCCTTTTCTTTTTCTTTCAGGTTGCATTGAGTAATTGCCTACTTTCCTTTCATGCCTCTCTCTGCCCAACTATGCTGGGAGGATGGATGTTGCCTTTCCGACTGTGTCGACTGGATAGCATGGTGGTCTTATCTGAGCAACTCTTAGTCATATCTTTGGGAAGATGTCTCGGACATGCAGTCATGATGGTTGGCTTCTTAATGACCCCTATGGCTGTGGTTGATCAGCTAGAGGCATGCATGGAATGTTGCGGTTTGCCAATTGTCCTGCATCCACCATAGCCTCATTGTTACGATATTGGCCGGTCGTGGAGGCAATCCTAGCTCATCAATCTCTGGCTTTTGCTTTTAACCCACAATCTTTTAGATCATGGGATTGACAATCATTAAGCTCTTGCTGGCTACGAGGCTGAAATTTGCTCTCCTGCTACTCTCGGCAATGACAAATAGTTGACGTAGGCTTGCTTTTGTCTCAAGAAGGCCATTAAGCGCAATGTAGTTAGTAGGAAACCATGTCACACCTAGTTTTAAGATCTCTCCCTTGCTTACCTCATTAATAATAGGACCCATGCGTGGTTATAAATAAGTCTGGTGATGGATTGGGTTGTCTCCATTGTCTGCTGCATTTTAGGAATTTTTTCAATCTTCATCAATATGAGGTCGATATAATATACAACACATGAAATCTAGAAAATGTGGCTGATGTTTCATCAAAATCTTCCTAGTGGCCTTATATTATGGTCCGTCATCAATGATGACCTATACAACTTTCTTCTTTTTTAATCAATTACCTCCATCAATTTGAGGATGTACATGGCGTCGTGCACCTGGTTGAAAGCATCAACTGATTTCTGGAAGAAAATCTTTGTACGATAGTATGTCAAAAAGTTGATGCTATGCCTGGTAGGACCGATCCAACCATCACATATCATAGTCAGGCCATATATGGGCCACTTACTTTGGTATGAGGCAATCTACTTCTGTCGCTCTTTCTTATTATTGTCAAGAAGTTCACCATAGATATTCTTCCGTTCTGAAGGATCTACATTTAGATCGACAGTTTGTATGGAGAAAATGGCAGTCCTATATATGTGTTGCCTATCGCCTTAGCCGGGATCTAATAGTTGGCTGCATATCCTTCTTATCCTTCTTTAGCATGGTATCAATCCTTTGCTGCTTCGAATTCCTGCAGGGGAAGATATATAGATCAAAATTATGGATGATGGCTCCTAGTGGAATCTTTTTGGAGGACTTTTTCTTACTGTCAAAGCTTCCAGCATAGATGCAATACGGCTACCGTCTCTATTGACAGTCTTTTTAACTGACGAGGTCCTCGTGAACTTTGAATCTGCCTTGTTAATCTTAGAACTAGAGCTTGATTCGTAGTGTAAGGCTGCAAATGGATCGGGTTGACCCGTGACCCAATCCGACCCGATCCGATCCGTCCCACTGAAACCTGACCTGACCCATTTTGGAGGATCCGTGGGATCGGGTCGGGTTCTAAAATTGGACCCGTTTTATTTTTCGGATCGGATCTGGGTTTACTGAATTCAGATCCGACCCAACGCGATCCATTTGAAGTTTGGATAATTTCAGAATTTTGATCCTACGATTCGACCCGAATCTGTAAAATTATTTGGGCTTACATGCGGCAGCTCGCGCGGGTGCAAACAAGTTCTGAATTCATGGATGGGTTGACCCGACTCGGACCCTATCCGGATCCGAAACTTTTGGGTTGGGTCTGGGTTATACATGGACTCGACCTGATTCGATGATTGTTGGGTCAAAATTGTGGTGGACCCGACCCGACCCGATATTCTATTGGGTTGGGTTTGGGTCCAAAATTAGGACCCGAACTAGGAACCAAATTGGGTCGGGGTCACTCATGACCCGACCCGACCCGACCCATTTGCACCCCTAAGTGTGAGAGCCCAAATGGAGCCTTACACCTGGCCATCTCATCCTGTTGCCACTGATCATCCAGCCTGCTTGTATGGCAGTTTGAATTTGTGTCTCGTCATCTAGAGCGGAGGCTTTTTTTGACTTTCTGGAGTGATAGAAAGGTGGCTCTGTTAATCGGTGTCTACCTCAACTTTCTTTTTGGCGACCTTTTCCTTTGCTGCTTTGAAATTAATAAAGTGCTTCTTCATTAGCTGCCGGACCTTCTATGGTCATTTTCGGATGCGTCGGAATAACCACCAGCTAGGTCCTATTTCAACTTGGTTACCCCTTCTACCTTGAATTATATGTTGCATGAGTTGCAATTTTAGTGATGCTGGTCCGAGAGCATTTGCCATGATCTCAACCAATATCACGTTCTGGGGCGTCCTTTTTATTGATGGATTCATTCCTGCAGTTTTATCAAGCACGTTAGTTTATTAATTATTTAAAAAATAGTAAAAATTTTGTTCCAATAACAAATATTTTTTATTTTAGAAAATACTTCTGAATTATCTAATATATAACACTAATTTTTATTATTTTTCTTTTATTTATTTTTTAAAATATTTTTTATATTTGAAAATAATTTTAAATATCATAAATTTAGAAAATATTTCACTTCTGAATTATCAATGCATTGCACTAATTTTTCATATTTTTTGTATTGATTATATATTTTTAATATTTTTTTAAATTAAAACATATATTTAGATATAAAAAGTTTAGAAACTTAATATGAGCTTAGATACATGTAGAACTCTACCATGGATAATACATTTATTTTTCTAGGCCTATGGGCATGTATCAAAAGCTACTTATTTTTTTAATTTTGTTCAAATTTGGGCGTACGCCACTATGTTCATGATCGCGTCCAAAATAAATGGACACCAAATTTAGGTTGAGAGTAGCTTTCTTGCTCCTAAACAAGCTTCTAAGTTTATAGTTATTTTTTGGATTTTATTTTTTTATTTTTTAATCCAAAAAATATTTTTTTAATTTAAAAATTGCAGATTTAACAAAAATTAAAGATTTTAGTTTTATTGTGTATATTATCCATAGATCTACAACATATCATGAAATCATGCCAAAATCGAAAATTCTAGCATGATCTTTTCTTATTTTTCAATTTTCTCGGCATTTTTTTATATTAAAAAGTGGAAAGAAATAAGGTGGGGGAGAGCTACCTTATCTTGTTTGGGTTGGATCCTCTTTTAATCGTCGAAATCATAGGATTTTTGGCGAAATGGGGGGAGCGAAGGGTTGAAAATTAAAGGGAAGAAAAACTTGAGAAGGCTTGAGAGGTCTTCTTAAGCCTTTGTATTATTGAAAAAAAAGATTGGGGGGGGGAGTGAACTGGTTTACAGCTTTTTGTTGAAAAAAATTAGTTGAACCATGCCAATTCTGCACCGATTTGGTTCGGTATGGAGTGAATCGGGCAATTCGGCGCAGTTCAGCATACCATGGTGTTAATTAAATGGTAATACAATAATATTATGCATATGTGATGCCTTTTAGGCACCTAGAGCCTCAGGTAATACAGGTTCTATTGCTTTGGGGGTGCCTTTTGCTTTTGACAACCTTGGGTATTATTGAAGTTTTCCATAGTGTTAAGTAAATGGTAATACAATAATATTATGCATGTGTGACATGGCTTATGATGTGTATATCCAATAATGTTAGCATGAATGATGCATGAAGAAATTTTATATACAATGTGCTTAGAGATTGTTGAGCATCTCTTTGCAACTAAGATGGAAATTGGAGCTGCTTTTTTGCACTTATTGGCATTTGGTAGATGATGCTAGTTCTCTGATAGAGACATCAGAGCCGTTCGTTTAGATGATTCCAAGCTACCGGATTGAGTCAGACCCAGATTGGGTCCATTCGAGTCCGAGTCACTTTTATTTTATTGCATTATTTGCTTTTGTTTTAGTCAAGTCAATTTGGTCAGTTATTTTGTTATTAATCAAGTCAATTGAGTTAAGTAATTAGATCGAGTGATTGGATCGATTTTGATATGTAATCAATCGGTTGACTTAGTCAACGGATTGAGGATCCGATTTTGGTATGTCGTCAATTGATTAACTTGACTTGGTCATAATGTAAGGTCTATATAAAGGCCAGCCCTCTTATGCATGAGGGAGTTGTATGAGGCCAGCCCTCTCATGTATCAGAGCATCTCTTCTTCCTCCCTCCAAGAGCTTTGTCCGCCATCAGTTTGGTATCAGAGCCTCGGCTTTGCCTCTGTTGCCAAAGCTCCGGGATCCTGTTTATGGACGGACCACCTCCGATACCTTTGCCAGTCTGCCACATGAGTTCTTCACTAAATCTATTGCACCGTGAACCCCGGAATGCGTTGAAGTACGACGTACAGCGTGCATTGTAAAGAGGAAGGGAAGCCTGATTTCCCTTCTCTCTTCTCTCTCCCTCGGTGCTCACCAAAAAGAGGGGTTCATTTCTCCCTCTCGGTTTGCATTAGAATAGAAGGGGAAGGCCCCCGTCACCGGATCCTTCCCACCCGCCGTCACACGTGCGACCACTCACCCTCGCTCGCCGCCAACAGCGTCGCGCTGCCACCGCCAGCTCGACTGCACTGCCCAACTTCCTACTGTGGAGAATTGGGAAAGTTCGGCTCTTCCCACTGCGGGTCCACATCTGGAGCGGGCCCCACCTGTGATGCGTCACCCATTGGCCATCGACCATAGAGCCGCGGCCGCGATCTCTGACGCCCCCCCTCCTTCGGCTGATTCGCAACCGCCGCCCTCCCCTCCCCTCCGCGCCGCCGCGAGGGTAGGCAAACCCTCCCGAAACCGTCAGGAGGTTGGGATCAGGTTAACGGGTAAGTGTCGAACCCGTTAACCCACAACCCACTAACCCGAATCCAATCGGGTTACCAAAAAACATAAAGAAAAAAGGGAAAAAAAAGAATGAAAAGAAAAGAAAAACAAGTCCCCCGCACGTGCGTGCAAAAAAAAAAGTTGAAAAAAAGTACTTGTTTGTCTTCTCCTTCCCCGTGAGTGCCCTGCTCCGCCGCCGCCTCCGCCGTGCCGCCAAGCCTCAACGAGCTCCACCGCTGAGCCGCGCCACCTCTCCATCCTCCGCCTGCGCCGCCGAGAACCGCCACCTTGGCCTCCCCCACCGTCGCTACTTCCTAGCTGCCGCACTGAGCCACCGCCGCTTGGTTCCTCGCCGCCGCCGAGTCCCATACGCCACTCCACCTCCCCTTCCAGCCGCATCCACATCCCGTCCCTCATCTCCCTCGGCACTGACTCCCATCTTCCCCACATCTCCTTCCTCCACTCCCCCATCCCTTTTCCCTCATTTTTGTCAGGGGTTTTCGGCTTTACAACAGGCCCATCCCCAAGCCCTCTTCACATCCGGTGTTTGGGTCCAACAGACCCAGTCCAACCCGATCCGCAGCTACCAACCGCGCCCATCCCATCCGCACCCTTCTCAATTGCCAGCCCAACAGGCCCACCGCCCCACCTGACCTTGTCCATCCCTCCATTTTTTATTAGGCCTGCAATAGCAGGCCCATCAGACCTGGTCAATCCAATTGAAGCCAATTGAAGGGTCCATCAGCTGCAACTGCGCCTCTGATCGCTGCCACAGCCCACGAGCAAACGGTTTTGGTCGACTGCTCCACGATAGGTGATAGGTTTCCACTTTTCTTGAGCTTGTTCATTTAATTATGTTCTAGTTCTCTTGCATGATAGCTCTATTCTTGCAAACTTACATTGCTGTAAAAATTCAAAACATTAAATCTTTCACTTCCGAACCCGTCCTATTACCCATTAAATCTTGATATTAAATTAGCACACTCTAGTAACAGAACGTTTCTCAACATCCTACGATCAGATTACTTTAGGATCAAAACAACCATAATACTTGATTGATTAATCTCATGCCCTAACTCTAAAATAACCGAAGTAAAAATCAGCAACATTTAAATTTTAAGTTACTTTGTGAAAGTTTGCTGATCTTTGAAATCATACTAGGTTGCATTAGGTTGTCCTGCATTATATTTACTAGGTTTCATTAGTGACGTTGCATTTTACTTCATCGTACATAGTGTTATCATTGCATGCCAACCTGTAGTGATAAGGAGTATGATTTCAATCAACCCAGAACCTTCGTAGCTGCCATGGACTCCAACGTTTTGAGGTCTCTTATGGAACAGTTCGCTGCCATGCGAGCTGCAGATAAAGAAGTCAAACAAGAGGTCTGTGAGTTCATGTGAAATTTTAGGACCCCTAAACCGTCAATTCCCGTTGCAGCCCAACCTAAAATCGGTTTCGCCGTACCATTTATAGTCCTTCCCCATTCTCCTAGGAACGAAACCCAATGTTTTAGGTGTCAACAATTTGGCCACATAGCGTCCCATTGTTCCACTAAGACCGACTTGATTACTGACCCAAAAGTTGGGAACCAAGAGACCGACTATGTCGAAGAAGTCTATGAACCAAATATAAAAAATTATGTAGAAGACTTTGAAGACGAACCCACCGGATTAGAATTTGTCCAGAATGATCCCCAAAAGGAAATTGTTGGCCTAAGTACAAACACACCACTTCACATCACTACTTTGAAAGAGGTAAAAGATATCGAGAGCCAGTCTCCTGTATTGGCACATGTGGCTAAAGCTATCAATGAGGAATCCAACCTTCATCATTCTCCTGTGATAGCTCCCTTTTTAGAGGAGTTTCATTCTGTAGTCTCTGATGATCTTTCGGATGCTCTTCCTCCAATGCATGATATCCATCACGCAATTGAGTTAGTCCCCTGAGCACCTTTGCCTACCCTTCCTTATCATAGGCTCAACCCAAATGCATGCGCTGAGTTGAAGCATCAAGTTGACGAACTCTTCGCAAGAGGGTATGATTGTGAGAGCCTAAGCCTCTATATTGTGTCTGCACTCTTCAACCCTACAAAAAGATAGTTTTTGGAGGATGTGCGTTGATAACCGTGTCATCAACAAACTCACGGTTAAGTATCGCTTTTTCATTCTTAGGCTAAACGACCTTTTAGATTCTATGTCTGGTGCCACGATCTTTTCTAAGATTGATTTGAAAAGTGGATACCACTTCAACACAGAAGAAGATTGTTACAAGGTGCTGGAAGGAGGGCCGTGGCTTATAGAAGGAAGAATTATGATTTTGAGAAAGTTGCAAAGGGGGATGGGAATAGAATCTAATTCATGTGTTCATGCGGAAAGAAGAGCGGATCCAATACACCAAGACAATTCGGATTCGTCCATGGCCAGATGTCATTATGGATTTCGTCTTAGGGCTCTCACATACTTCTACCGAGCACGATTTTATTTTTGTGGTTGTGAACCGATTTTCAAAGATAGCTCATTTTCTTTTCTGTTCTAAAACTTCTGATGCTTCTAGAATTGCCAAACTTAATTTCGATGAAGTCGTTAGACCCCTTGACATTCCAAAATCTATTATGCCTGATAGGGATGTTAGATTCATGAGCTAGTTTAGAAAAACCCTTTGGTATATGATAGGCACCAAACTGAAATTTTTTTCTACCTATCATCCTCAAACCGGCAGCCAGACTGAAGTTGTCAACCGTAGCCTTAGAAACATGTTAAAATGTCTGGCAAGTGAACATGCTAGGACTTGGGATTTAGTGTTATCGACCACTAAGTTTGCATATAATAGTTCGGTCAATAAGTTCATAGGCATGAGTCCATTCGATGTGGTGCATGGTTGCAAACCTAGGCAACCCATAGACCTGATCCCCATGTCTCATCAGTATAAAGTGTCTGAGTCTGCACAGTTATTCACATTGTATCCACATTCATTGCATCAAGAAATCAGCAAATGCATTCACTTTAATAACTTAAAATATAAATCCTTTGCCGATTTACACAGACATTATAAAGAGCTAAGTGAAAGAGGTTACGTTATGATAAGAATTAGACTTGAACGACTTTCTTCGGGAATATTCAAGAAATTGCAAGCTCGTAGTGTGGAACCGTTCAATGTCCTATGGAAAATCAGTTCGAATGTTTATGTTGTAGATCTTCCTGAAGACATGGGATTAGTGCGACATTTAATATTGAAGATTTAGTCCCATACAAAAAGACAACATTCAAGCCTTCTAACCCTTTTGTTGATATATCCACCTTTGTTGATCACCCTGACCCATTACCTGCTGTTGAGCCGCTACCTCCAAAATTTCATGCACGCAGAGAACAAATAGAACATATATTAGATGAGCAGGTTATGTCAACCAGGAAAGGCGGTTACTAACATTACCTTATTCGGTGGAAAGGCCGACCAAAGTCTGACGTGACGTAGATCTCCAGAGCCGAGTTGCAGCGTCTTGACCCCGATCTCATAGAGCAGTACGACAGCCGGCCATACCTATACTCAACGGGATAGAGTTTTTCCACCTGGAAGAAGTTGATGGGGACATCAGAGCCGTTTGTTTAGATGATCCCGAGACACCGGATTTAGTCAGACCCAGATTGGGTCCATTCGAGTCTAAGTCACTTTTATTTTATTGCATTATTTGATTTTGTTTTAGTCAAGTCAATTTGGTCAGTTATTTTGTTATTAATCAAGTCAATTGAGTCAAGTAATTAGATCGAGTAATTTGATCGATTTTGGTATGTAATCAATCGGTTGACTTAGTCAATTGATTGAGGGTCCGATTTTGGTATGTCGTCAATTGATTAACTTGACTTGGTCATAATGTAAGGTCTATATAAAGGCCAACCCTCTTATGCATGAGGGAGTTGAATGATTGAATAAAAAACTCTAGCCTTCTTTCTGCTTCTTCTTCTTCCTCCTTCTCTTCTCTTTTTCTTGCGTCTCTATAACCTCTTCTTCCTGCGTCTCTATAACCTCTTCTTCCTCCTCCTGCTCTTCTTTCTCTTTCTCTCTTCTCCCTGCAGTGGTCCGCCATCAGCTTGGTATCAGAGCATCTCTTTTTTCTCCCTCCAAGAGCTTTGTCCGCCATCATTCTCAAACCATTTTTCTTAACATATTGGTCTCCACTCTCTAGTCTCCCACAGTGATGAATTCCAAGCCAAGAGTTTCGTGCCAACTACTTGACACCACAAAATCTTTTATTTTTTTATTCTTGGTACCATAACCATAATCGGACCGAATCGCTCCGTTTGGCCCGTACGAGTTGACCCGGTGGAAAACCGGATTGGTTCGCCCATTAAAATTGGTTTTGGCCCCGAACTGGTTGGAACGGGTTTCGAACCAATTGAAATCGGCTAGAAAAGGCCCAAACCTGACCGAAACGGCCGAAACTGTTCGGAACCAGCTAGTTCTGTTCGAACTCGGTGCGCATTGGACCTCCTCCCCCTTTGCTTCTTTTGTTAAAAGGAACCAATGGGGAGGCATTTTTTTATCACCTTCGTTTAGCCATAAGATACTTAAACAGCTACTCCTTTCCTCCAATTTTCAAAATTACACCGATTCAACGGGATAGAAGGAAGATCTAAGCCTAAATAAGATATGCTTCTTCTTCCCTATCTCATTCTCTCTATTTTTTTTAACTTGAAAAAGTAGTTTGAAATTTGCAAGATAAAAGAAGATCATGCCGAAATTTTTGATTTAGGCTTGATTTTATTATATATTGTAAATCTATGGATGATTTACACGATGATATAAAAATTTTTCATCTTCAGATTTTTTGTAATTTAAAAAAATTAAATATATATATTTAGATTAAAAAATAAAAAATATAAAAAAATAAAATTCAAATAAAAACTGTTAAATTAGAAGCATATTTAGGGGAATGCAAGCTACTCTCAAGAAAAATTTGATGTTCATTTATTCAAATTTTGATGCGATCATGTATAACGGCCTAGGTTTAAATTTGAAAAAAAATTGAGAAATAAATAATCTTTAATGTATACCGATGGACCTAAAAAAAATATATGTAGCATCCATCTTAGATTTCAGCTGAAATTAGTTTCTTAAAATAAATATATTTAAAAATTATTTTTGGGATTTGATTTTTTACAGGCACCTAGGAACTCCAATGCTCCACAGAAGAGTGAACCGAGAGCAAAGGATAAGTGTATTGTCATGTGAGAATCATATATATTGTAAATGATTGTGTACGCTGGTCAAATGTATTACAATATTCAAGTTTAGTTTTGGTGTAAATAAGAAATTACTGACATTGATTCAAATAAAGGGCCAAATTATTATTGCATTTTACAAGAAACCCTGTCTCAAAACAATGCTTGCAGCATCTTCACTCTTTTATGCCTACTCTTTTATGCAACGTCTTGTGACAACACCAAATGCTTGCAGCATCTGCAACTCAAAAATGGAAGTCCACAACCATTCAATGTAACAGAAAAAAGGACTTGAATGGTCAGCTACCGAAGATACCCCAAGGGGGTTCCATGGTCATCTCCTCAATAAATGGTCTTTGCCAATTCTGATAAATAATCATGGTTACAGCACCGTCCATCACACCATCACCATACAACTTTCATATTCAGACAGCAAAAAGGGTTATCAACGGTGCGTTCTTCCTAAGGCATGCCATGAAATCATCTCCTGCTGACAATCCCATCATTGTCCATGTCAAATATATGGAATAAATGTTTTAACTGCAAGGAAAGAACAATCAGTAAGCACTGAAAAAAGAGAGAATAAAGATGACTTCAAAGGCTGGCTCTTGTACCAAGACATTAACTAGTTTCATGCAGAAATGGATATAAATGCAATTCTAGCATGGTACCTTTGGGGACAAAATTGATTAACTAGTACTAAGAGTGGATTAACTTACGTTTGCACTTGTGCTGAGCAAAATTGATTGAAAGATGTCTCCGAGCTACAAAAAGAGGGTAGCTGAATTACTAACATTACAAATTTATAATCTGAACGGTTGCTATTGTTGATAAGAGCTTGTTACCTGTCTTTCAGAAATTTGATCCGTCCCTGTATCACTGCATTTATTAAAGGCTGTTTCACAGGCTCTCCAAAATAATGGCTGTTTTCTGATTTGTGCTGATCCGATCAAGAACTAACAATTATCCCGCATATCGAATTTTACTCATTTGGCACATGAGAAGCAATATATATGATATATTTTAATCTAATAATTAAATTGGAAAGACTTACCAAAAAAAGGTAAATTAGAAATAAGATAAAGATGGGGAACTATATTCAACTTGACAATTGCAGAGCTGTTACGTGTAGTAAATCTTATGCATTTTTTTTGTTAATTCATATTTCTTGGTGTACAAATACATTTCTCAACCACTCGTGATGATCACTGAATCCACTGGACCTTCTCCATTAACAAGTTCCTGATATGATTAAATTATTATTGAATTACTCCTACCAATTCATGCAGTCAAACTAGATATTGAGATGGTAAGTAGCTATTGGGAATTTTTCTTAAATTGCTACAAAATATACATGCACTTACAAATAAAATCTTTACATCAAGGGTAAAGGAACAGTTACAGAAAATGTATGCATTAATCAGAGGAAACATAGAAATACATACTTGCACAATAGCATTATAAACATTTTTTGGGACTTTCAAATATCCCATTGCACAAAGGAAGAATGATATGCCGAGTCTTTTGGATCTCTAGTGGGAACTCAGTGACACCATGGGCTCGTTTGGTTCGCGGGACGCATTTTTCCTCTTGAGAATATGATTCCTGGGAAGCAGATTTCTAGGAAGAGGTTGCCTGGAAAAGTACTTTTGGCATGTTTGATTAACCATGGAAAAGTGACAGATTTTCAGAGTGCTAATGTTTGGTTGACCATCCACTTTCCTAGAAAAGTTATGTGTAATTCCTATTATACCCTTAATAAAAATTAGGTCTTTAATGCCTCTTTAATGCGGAAGGGCCTTTTTGGAAAAAAATAAAGATGGAGTGATTCCTACCTTATGGGAAAGTAACTTTTCCATGTTTTTTATGGGAAAGACTTTTCCATGAAATGTGGGAATCAATTCTCATGGGAATACAACTTTCCCATCTCTCTTTTTTGAAAACTCCAATCAAACAAGAGGCATCTCATTACTTTTCCGTTGACCACACTTTCCCCCTTCTTTTCCCGCGAACCAAACGAGCCCCATGAGTTCAGAAGAAACACGAAAACCAAAAATATAAGAGTCCAAAATGGCTGGAGATCCCACAATTCGAAAGAAATTAAGATCACCTATTAGATTGATAACTATAAATTCCATAAGCATAGGCTTGAGAAATCCACTACTTATAACATTGCCTAATCAACCCAGCTATCAAGGCATGTTGAACCACAGGGCTTTAGATGCCTATAGCAGAGCTCCAGTAGATCCAAGTGCTTGCAAATAACTTGCAGGTCGGCACTTACAACTGTTTGATTGCTTGGTATGACTTAGGCCCTGTTTGGGGGAGCTGTTAGTAGTAGAGCTTTTGGAAGTAGAGCTGTCTAAAGCAGAGCGTTTATAAAAAGCTGTTTGCTGTTTGGTAACTACATTTTTAAAGTGCTGTGGCACTTTAACATGTGTTTGGTAAACAAACTGAGAAAGTACTTTTGTATAACAAAATGACCATAAAGGACATTACCAGTATTATACAACAGAGCATAATAAAATATAATATGTATTAATACATAAATATATGATATAGTATAATATTAATGTAATGTAATACAATATTATTATAATATAGTACTATAACATTATGTATTATAGAATAATAATTTAATATAATATTAAATTATTTAACATAACATATCAATGTATTATGATATAATGTAATATAATATTATATTTATAGTATAATACAATAATAAATATATAAAATATTATAATTATTAGTGTAAATTAATTTTTCATCCTTCTAATAACCATTTATCTCTCTAATAAATTTTCTAGCTAGGTGAAAAAATTTGTTAAATAATTACTAATATTATTTATTTATTTTTTTATTTATTTAGATCAGATTATTTGCCACTCACTCATTATTTTTTTTATTTATTTTATTTATTTATTTATTTATTATTTTATTTCATTGAAATATAGAGGGGTCGCCGGCCATGGGTGGTGGCCGGCATGGTGGCTGCCACCATGGGCAACCACGAGCTCCCAAAACAAAAAAAAAAGAAAAAAAAAAGAAGAGGAAGAAGGAACAGTGACGGAGGCGTTGAGAGGAAGAAGAAGATAGAAAGGGAGAGGAAGAGGATGGGTGAGAGAGGGAGAGGTGGGATGAGGGTTTTGGAGGAAAAAAGTGAGATTTAAATGGGGTATTTTGGTCCAAAAAACAGCTTTCCGACAAAACTGAAAACAGCGTTTTCGGAAAGCTCCAAATTGGAGCTTCTTCCCAAAAGTTGTTTTTAGCTTCCCGCAAAAGCTGAAACAGCTTTGCGAAAATTTTACCAAACACCATTTCTTATCTGAAAGTACTTTTGGAGGGCCAGAAAGTGCTTTTTGGCCCTCCAAAAGCTCCCCCAGATAGGGCCTTACAATTATTTGGTTGCTTGGAAGTAATTCCAATTGTACGCAACCTAGTTACAGTTTTGGAGCCTTTTGCTGCAAAAGCTTTTCAAGCAAAATTGGTTGCATACACTTCTGCAGCCTTAGGTGCCTATTGGACTAGTGTCAGCCTCCATGTATAATCATATAATATTCACACATTATATATCAATTAATTATTATAACAGGATATAATATATAATATTTTATTGTTATAGAAATATATAGTTATGATAATATCAAATAGTTTTCTCAATTTTATGCTATGCATGTTTGGCTAGAGGGTCATCCTGCTACTATGTTATCTTGAATACAATCAAACGTGAATGGTCGAAATTGTTTTCCTTATGACACTATTCTCCATGATACCAGGTTAATCCAATTAGGAAGAAGAAAGAATTTCTTTAACTCGAATTTCTCAAAAAGATATAGGAAAAAGTAGAAAATTCGTCAAAAGTAGGGTATATATCCTCTTTTCTTTCATTGATGATTCATAAATTGAGATGTATAGCCTCTATTTATAATAGTGAGGTTTGTCCTTCACAATTTGGATCAGATTTCTCTTCTAGTTCGAACAGGACTAGCTTTTCTAAAATAGACATAACCAATAGAAATAAATATGAAAAAGCTAAAATTCGCCAGAAGGTAGATCTCGCTGCTTTCATTAATTTTATCTTTTGTTGTTCTGCCTAATTTTTCTAAGATTAGGAGATACATTCGATTAAAGTCTTTTTCAAAAAAAAAAATCGATTTGACCAGCCCGTTTCGAGATCGAAACGATGTAATTTGGCCCTGATTACTAGCTACGCTGCACCCTTTAGGTAGAGTTGATCATGGGCTAGACCTCGGGCCTAAACTATATTCATTTTTAGTTGCTCTTTGGTCCGAGCCTATTTAAATTTTGATATTTTTTTTGCCTAGGCCCAACCCATGATAAAATGTACCTTCAAGGAGGGGCAGCACGTCATGAAGCTTAAAAAGTTATCTGATTTTTTTTTTTTAAAAAAAAGATCATTCAATCAGGTGTCATATAACCAAATTATGATTTTTAAAAGTTTGGCACGCTATTTATCTTTCGATGTGGTGGATCTTACTCCTAAATCTTATCTAGCCCTGCCCATAGTAGCCAAGTGGTTTATATGGAGTCAGCTGATGTTCCTAGATCATTGATAGTTATCCTCGAGGCTTTTGACTTTCTAAGGTTTTCCATAGCTATGGGGAAGGTAATGTGGTGGTCGATTGGCTGGTAAGAGGAGCTATTTATATGGCACAAGACTTCTTCCTAGATTATTTATTATGCACCTCTTAACTAATAAAATCCTACATATCTCTTTTGTACCAAATATATTTATGATTACTATAATAACCATGTAAAATAATTAACTATTATTATAATTATAATGATAATAAATTATTATTATTATTATATTATTATAGTCATTAGTATACAAGATTGTAATACTTAAGATACTTATCATTTTAGCTAGTATAATAATTAATTATAATATAAAAATAAAAATTCAAATAAATCACTATTATAAACATTAAATAATTATCATAGTAATGCATATAATATTATTACATATCGTATAGTATTGAGAATGGTTAATAGTCGGTTGTGGTTGGTCAAATGTGATAAAAGAACAAAATGTAAACTGTCTTCTAGAAGGGTAACCTGATCAGGTGATTTGCAAAATTATCACACCTCTTTTAGCATTAAATAACCAAACAACTGCAAATGCATTTGCAATCATGAACTAAATCAAACAAAAATAGTTTTTACAACAACAATTTCAAATGCAACATTTCTGCCTGGAGCTATATATCTTGTTGCAGGTGACCAAGCAACCTCCATATGTTCCAGCATGGTAATCTTCTCTAGCATACCAGGGCATGGAAACATTTGCCCCCTCCAGTCCTTTCGAAAAACATAGTGAATAGCATCGATAAGTCTTGTTGATATGCAGCACTTTATATACAAGAACAAACAGTTACCTCTTTTGTTGCGTGGAAATTACTCCACACAACCTGCTACTTGTTCTCAGCGTCAATCGTTAGTTTTGGTATGCTTACCCAACTCCTTCATGCACTAATCTCAACTGTAATTTTTGTAGTTTTATAGCTTGTTATCTTGATGTACCAATAATTATCTGAAAAACATCCTTGCCGAGGAAATCTTTAGTGAACAGAGAAGATTGAGGACACATATAAACAGAACTCAGTTACAGTTAACACTTTCGGAATTTGCATGACACATTTGTTTCCAGACAAACTCTGCCTCTTTCCATTTTCTTGATTCCTCCAGTGCAGCTTTCAAAGAGACTAAGCAATTAGAAGGTACAGTTGCACTTTTCTTGTCAATCATCTTATAAAACAAACCAAATGCTTCTGGAGCTTTGCCAGAGACACAAAGCCCACTAATCACTGTGCCATAAACTTTGCTATCCAGTTCCTGACTCTTCTCCAAACTAAACAGCAAAAGCTCGCGTGCTTCCAAGAATTTCTTGCCCTGGCAGAGTGATCCAGCCAACTTCTCCATTTTCACATAATATCCATTATCATAAAGCAATCTAACAATCTCGAAAGCTCTATCACTCAATCCATTGCTAAACAGATTGGCCATAACATCTGTTGAAAGATTGATGCTTTGACGAATCTTCCTCTCTATCATCACAGCAACCAACTTACCAGCTTCTTCAGCGCAATAATCTTTTTCCAAAAGCCCAGCAAGCACTGAATGGAAGGTAGCTGTGCTAGGTCGATGCCCACTGTCCAACATCCTCTCCAGTGCCTTGAAAGCATAATCCACCTTCCCATTCCCCAAAAATCCCACAACCAAAGCCTCATAGGTCTCCACATCTGGCACAAGGTCCCTCTTTACCATTGAGACCAGCAGCTCATACCCTTCTTTAAAAGCCCCCTCCCTGCAGTGCCCCGAGATCAGAGTCTTGAATGCTCCAACATCCACTGTGGCCCTCCTATCCAACAGCTGCTGAAACAGCCTCCTCGCCTTCTCTGCTTTTCCGTTGTTACATAAATACTCACATATTGGATTATAAGCTGCCATCAAAGGAACACAACCACCTCTCCTCCGCAACACCTCCTTCTCTAACAACTCATCAACGAGCTCCTCCGCTCTCCCAAACTCACCACTTTGACATAGGCCCCGTATCAACGTGCTGTATGTGGCCGAGTCAGCCTTAACCTTCAGTTCCGGCATTCTATCAAACATCTTCAACGCCTCACCCACGCGGCCCATCTTACAGTGTGAAGCTATCAATATGTTAAACGTGCAAGTATCAGGCCTAAAAGTTGAATCGCCATTGGCACCATTTCCCTGTTCCAAGATTTCCTTCCCCAAATCCATCCTTTTAGCCTCACAGAGCCCTTGGATGAGGGTATTGTAGGTGATCCGGTTGGGCTTGACTCCAACCGCCACCATCTGCTCGAAGACGCCCACGGCCTCGGCCGGGAGCAGCCTGCCGCAGTACCCGCGGATCAGGGTGGTGTAGGAGACGACGTTGGGGGCAAGATCGGAGCTTTTGGTCCGCATAGCGTCTAGGAGGCCGCGGGCGGCGTGGAGCTCGCCGGCGCGGCAGAGGCCATCGAGGAGGGTGTTGTAGGTAACGAGGTCGGGCTGGCAGCCATGGCGGGGCATCTCGCGGAAGAGGCGGAAGGCCTCGGCGGGCATGGAGTTGAGACAGAGGCCGCGGATGAGGGTATTGAAGGTACAGGCGTCGGGGCGAACGGCGGGGGCGCGGTGGAGCATTTCGTCGAACAGGGAACGGGCGGCGCGGGTGCGGCCGCGGCGGAGGAGGGCGGCGAGGAGGGAGTTGAAGGAGAAGGCGGAGGGAGAGGGGAGGAGGCGGAAGAGGGAGAGGGAGGAGCGGAGGTGGCCGGCGCGAGAGAGGGAGCGGAGGAGGGCGTTGAAGGAGTGGTCGGCGAGGGAGGAGGGTGGGAGGGAGAGGGCGAAGTGGAGGGCGGGGCGGGGGTCGCGGGAGCGGAGGAGGAGGTGGAGGGTCTTGGCGGCGGGGCGGCGGTCGGAGAGAAGGGAGGGGAGGAGGGGTTGGGCCCAGCGGAAGAGGCGGAGGGCGGCGGCGGGGGTGCTGACCAGGCCGAGGGCGCAGAGGAGGGCAGAGGGGGTGAGGCGGGGGATGAGGCCGGAGAGGGCAGAGTCGAGGGCCCCATGGGAATTGATGAGACGGGCGATGGCGTGGGGGAGGTCCGGGTCCAGATCCGGATCCTTTGTTAATTCTAATTCTACCGACGAGGAGGAGGAGGAGGAGGAGGGGGGACGGAGGGAGCGCTGCTGGGAACGGGACATGGCATGGCGGCAACGCGTCTGGTTTGGATCATTAGCTGATGTGTCGGTTTTCTCGCTGGACGTCGGAATTCGGAAACGTACATAGTTATTTTCTTGCACATATTTTTCAAAAAAGGGTTAAACATAAATTATCATTAAAACTAAGAAATGGAAATAAAATTTTTAGTCAATATAAATTAAACATAAAATTACGAAAAATCGAGGTTGCGAATCTCAATTACTCCATTTATTAATGTGCAAAAGCTTGACCAAAACTGTGTCATGGAAAAATCTATTTAGCAATGTGCTTAGTTTGAAAGAGAGAAAAAATAGAAAAGAAAAAGCACAGAATATCATGGGAGGATGATTTTTAAGACACATGAGATCTAGATTCGCTATTTCGGTATCAGACTCTACATCAATACCATGCTAGCACAGTATCGATATGCCATCTGTATCAGATATCGGTACTGAATTACGGTACAGTACGTCCAATACTTTTGTGTCAAACATTCTATAACGCTTCAATAGAAACATAAAGTAATAACTATATAGGATCATACAATTTTCTAGATTTCTAAAGAAACAAGAGTTTTGTATGAGAAACATAGAATAAAAATGTTACTGAGATAGCTAGAAGTAAATGATTGCATTAAGAAGCACATCCCCTGAAAAGGTATGCCAGATAATGTAATTGTCTAGCCCATAATTGTAACATTAAACTATATTTCTTTGTAAATAGAAGTAGCACAGTCCACCAAATAGAATGGATGCTGTCACGGCTCTACAGATAAAATAATCAGCGGCAATATAATTGCAACTAAATAACAAAAAATATCTATTATGACTGTCTTCTATGATTTAAAGGAAGTGACATATAGGAAGCATATATCAAATCTACCTGCAGCAAAAGAATGTGACAATTTTTGGGTAAGTACAATAGTGATGGATCTCCGACCTCAGACACCAGCTCTATCATCTCATCTTTCATTAGGTGAGGGAGTATCTTGATCTATATTTGTCGAAGGAGATGTTAAAGCACCAAAATAAACTCCTGTCCCTTGTTTCCCTGAACATGTACCTCACATCACAGTAAGTTCTCAAGGGAATATACATTGTTGAATCCTGTGTCACCTTTGTATGACAAAAGACAAACAAATCCTAGGATTGACCACTCTTTTGCTAATTATGTATAAGCAAAGTAGTCATCTAACAAATTCTGCCGTCGAGTATGAGTTGGGCCATTGTTCTTTATTGGCTATAATATTTAGAAATTGATTATTAATACATATATCCTTTCTATCGTATGTAATGATAAAGATAAAACTCTTATATACATGCAAAATTAGCTCTCACATAATAAGCAATGCAGGTTTTTTAAAGTTGAATGTCACATGTAAATGAAAATATATAATGTATTTATCTGGAGATGTATAATTGTACAACCATCATTGTTATGAATTCAGAAAATAAGCAAATATAAAAAAAATAAATCCAAAAGGGTAGTGCTCAGGAATTTTGTGTCCATGTGTATTATGATAGAATAAATCTATTGAGGAAAAGCACAAGCCAGAAAAATAGTATCCAAAAAACCTACAATAACCACTCTCTTTTCTAGAGAATATTCCTTCATATCATAGATAGAAACTAAACAAAAAATGGTGGAAATCAGATATATAAAACACACACACAGACACAAAAAAATAACTACATGGCCACTCATTATTGCCCTATAAAAATCATAAAAATAATAAATAAGACTAAAATGAAATATTCCAATAGCAAACATTGCATATAGTATACAAAACAAAATATAAATTAATGTAACTAATTTAGAAGACTAACTAAGAAAATAGACATGAAGAGGGAAAATAATCTAAAGTAACTGATGGTGAATAGAAACAAAACTATGATTAGGCTCACAACCCCCAAAACAATATCAGTATCCAAATACATATAAAGGGGCTGATGTTGAAATGTAGAGGCAATGAAACTGAGAATGCTACATAGATAGAAGAATAGTAAAAAAGATGCAACCAGGTTATAATTTCCATGGCAAAGAGTGAGAAAATGTCAGGAAAATATATAACTAACTGATCACAACTTCAAGAATGAAATTCTCATGCAAATGTTTTTTTCATCCACTCGACTTGCGCTGAGACCACAATAAGAAAACTCTGTTGTCCAAAAAGACAACCCAAGAGGGGGGGTGAATTGGGTTTTAAGTAATTATTGCAATTAAAAACTTTGTGATTAACTAATTAAACCTTATTGCAAATGGATTAATTAGTTTACTATATGCAGTGAATGAAGAAAATGGAAGAGACAATAAAACAATCACAAACACAAGAGATTTTATAGTGGTTCGGAGCTAACACTTGCTCCTACGTCCACTCCCCAAGCTTCACTTGGGAGTTCATTATAATCCCTCGGATTACAGCCGGTTGTTTTACAAGCTCACAACCCAACTTGTTGTTTTACGAGATCACAACGAACTCGGTCGGTTTTTACAGGCTCACCGACTAGAACCACCCGATTGTTTTCCCGGGATCACAATCGAACCCTTATACGTTGGTTTTACCCTCGGCTCACCAACCAACCTTAACACCCTTGATTCAATCCCCTGATTGAATCAAGTAAGAAAAACAGTTTGAAAAGAGTACAAGGATAGCTTCTTGAAAAGCAAATATAAACAATATAACTAAAGAAGAGTTAGAAGCCCCCAAACAGATTTTTAGATGTGAGGAAAGGGACTTCTCGAACTTTGCAATCTCCTCTTGAGTGGGAAGTAGATTTGCTGTCAGATGAGGAGCCTTGAATGCGAGGAAGATGTTTAGAGGATGGACTTCAATGCACTTCTTCCTTCTTTCTCTTGTATTTACTCTAGAGAGGGTTTGGTAGGTGGAAATCCCTTTTGCTTTGAATGGAATCTCTCTCTTGATATCTATTACTGTTTACTCTGGCTATTTAAGCACTTTCCATCGAAAACTAGCCGTTAGACACACTTTTAGAGCCGTTCTGCACAGTCTGCAACTTCTGACATAGTGTCCGTTGGGATCGGAGTCGACTCGGCTGTTGCTGGAGTCGACTCATGCTTTACGGGAGACAACTCGCCCACTGTTCAAAATTTGAATTAAAGTGCTGTCCCGTTCTGGAGTCGACTCAGCCAAACTTGGAGTCGACTCGCCAATGTCTGGAGATGACTCGGCCCTCCGGAGACGACTCGTTCTCAGGGTTCCAGAGATCTGTTTTTCTGCATTTCTTTCTCGAGTCGACTCGGATCATCTTGGAGTCGACTCGGCTCTCAGAGCCCGAAAACTGATCCTCTGTGTTTGGAGTTGAACTGCCTCGGAGTTGACTCGCACTTTGTTGGAGTCGACTCGGCTCTCAGTGTCCGAAAACTGCTTCTCTGTGTTTTGAGTTGAACTGCCTCGGAGTCGACTCGCATTTTGTTGGAGTCGACTCAGCTCTCGGAATCCGAAAACTGATCCTCTATGTTTTGGCTTGAACTGCCTTCTAGTCGTGCTTTCCTCTGAGAGTCGACTCGTACTTAACTAGGAGTCGACTCGCCAAACTTCGGAGTCGACTCGTAACCTTCTGGAGTCGTCTCGGCTGCAGGGTCTGAAATACATTGTTCTGTCTTTCTTCTGTTACCCTTTGGAGTCGACTCGGAAACGTCGGGAGTCGACTCGGCAACCATCGGAGTCGACTCGAACCCTTATTGAGTCGACTCGCTGACAGGGTCTGAAAATCAACTTTCTGTCTTTCTGTCAGCTCTCAGTCGGAGTCGACTCGTAGTGTACCGAAGTCGACTCGAGCATGTGCCAGAACTTCTGAAACACTTGGAGTCGGCTCGTAACCTTCCGGAGTCGACTCGAGCTTCAGACTTTGGTTCAGACTGAGTTCCATACTTAGCCAAAATGTATTGAACCGAAGCTAGAGACACTTAAACATAAATTCACAAATATTTGGCTGAAACACTAGATTGAATTCATCAGTATAACATAAGATATACTCAAATGCTTTGAGCTCATCAAAATCAAATAGGGTTATAATCAATCACTCCACAATCTCCCCCTTTTTGATGATGACAAAACATTGAGTATTTGTAAAGTGAATTGCTCAACCAAAAAGAGATTTATAATAAAGTTTTGAAGTGAATTCAAGTGTCTAGTCATTATTTATCCAAAATTGAAAGGTGTGAAACAGTAAATCCTGAAGTTAAAGCTCCCCCTTTCATTTGGAATTATATAAGCCTTCATGTCATGCAATCAATTGTTTGGCTTATATGTGTTTAATGAATTTCCTTTCTTAAGATTTCAGATTCTCCCCCTCAACATATGCATTCAATTTTGTTTAGATTTTTTGAATTTTCTTTTAATGTCTTGAAGCTTTTGAGCTTAAATTTTTAGTTTTAGAGGAAAAACCTGACAATTTGTTCTTGAGTATGATTCAACTAATCTCCGAATATCCCTTGAATAAATTCTGGAGATTACTCCTTTAGGAGCTCCAACAGAGAGATAATGAGCCTCGAGGTATCGAATCCACTTAGAACAAATTACTTTTCACTTTAAGAATTTTCTTTTAATTTTCTTTTTAGTGATTTCCTTTACATTTCAATTCAATATATTTTCTCCCCCTTTTTGTCATCATAGCAAAAAGGCAGAAAACACAGAAAAGTATAAGAACTCAAGAATGCACAACTTTGAAAGAAAATTTCTACTCATTGAATTAAATTCAAATTTGAGTACAAGTGTGATCACATATCAAAAGAAGTCCTCAGGGAACTGTACATCACAAAAAAAAACATAAAAAATACACTAGGGTTTCTTTGTAGTGGAGGATGTGGATCCTGTTTTAAGCCTATTCATTTGCATGACTAGGCTTATCCCCTCAGAGATGTTCCCTAGCTGCTCGATGATCTCCGAGGTGGCCCTAGACTGGATCGTGGTAAGCTCGGTCACACTCGTCTGAAGGGTGTCCAACTTGGAGAACAATGCTTGGGCTAGCCTCTCTGCACCCTGGCTCTGGCTCCCTAGCTCATGTCTGATGCCGTCTCGCATCTTCTTCGTGTCGTCCTTGACGTCACTTATGTTCCAGTATTGAACTTGGACCAGGCTGCGCATATTGGATATCTCCTCCCTCAAGTGCGCAATCATCTCGGCTACTGCTGCCAGGGAGGGAACTAGCTCGGTGGAGGGAGCACTCTGATGACCTCGAAGCTCCCTCAGCAAATCATCTCTTAGTTCCCTCACTATCTCCTGCTGCAACTCTCGGAGCTGCTCAGAAGATATCCGGACCTCCAGGGGCTGCTGCTGAGAAGGTGGGGCAGTGGAGGTGGAGGGCTCTGTATGTGTAGGACCAGAGGTAGAAGGATAGGTGGGAAGATCTGTATAGTAGTCCTGGTCATGGTCAGGGCTAGGGGAGTGATGAGTGGTAGGGTCAGATGGTGTGGAAGTGGATGGTTTCCGAACCCAGACTCCCCCGACCTTATGGAATCCCATCCGATGAAAGGTTCCCTTACCCATGCGATCTGTAAACCGCAGTGAGCGAGAGGGTTCCCCCTCAGGGATAGGGACCTCTAACTCCCTAAATATAAGGGTGAATAACATGCCATAAGGGAGACTCAACCTAGGTTTGTCTAGGGGTTCACAGAGGTATTTGTAGATAATGTTGCCCAGATAGACAACCCAAGAGGGGGGGGGGGTGAATTGGGTCTTAAAATAATTATAGCAATTAAAAAGTTTGTGAATAACTAATTAATGCTTTTTGCAAGTGGATTAATTAGATGCTATGTGCAGTGTATGAAATGAAAGTAAGAGACAACAAAACAATCACAAACACAAGAAAATTTATAGTGGTTCGGAGCTAACCCTTGCTCCTACGTCCACTCCCCAAGCCTCACTTGGAAATTCACTATAACCCCTCGGATTACAGCCGGTTGTTTTACAAGCTCACAACCTAACTTGTTGTTTTACGAGATCACAACGAACTCGGTCGGTTTTCCCAGGCTCACCGACTAGAACCACCCAATTGTTTTTCCGGGATCACAATCAAACCCTTACACGTTGGTTTCAACCTAGGCTCACCAACAAACCTTTACACCCTTGATTCAATCCCCTGATTGAATCAAGTAAGGAACAAATGGATTGAAAAACAAACAGAAAAATACAGCTTCTAAACAAGCAGATATTCAGCGATATAAATAAGAGAGAAGTTAAGAGCCCTCAAACGAATTTATGAAGATGTAGAGGAGGGCTTCTCGAACTCGGGGTCTCCTCTTGAATGTCTTGAAGACTTGAAGACTGAAGGAGACTTCTTTAATGCTGGGAAGAGTTGGTTGGATGGAGTTAATGGCCCCTCTTTCTTCTTTTCCTTTGAAATCCTTTGGTAGATGAAGATTTCTTGTTTTCTTTGAATGGAATGTCGCTTCTCTACCTTGCTACAGTTCTCTGTAGCTATTTAAGCCATTCCCCACGGAAACTAGCCGTTAGACACAATCTTCTAGCCGTTCTGCACATTCTGCACATCCTGACAATGTTTCCGTTGGGATCGGAGTCGACTCGCGCGATCTGGAGTCGACTCGGCTGCAGCAGGAGTCGACTCATGCTTTTCTGGAGTCGGCTCGGCAACTGTTCCGGATTTGAATTAAAGTGCTCTTCTCGACTGGGAGTCGACTCGACTTAACCCGGAGTCAACTCCCCAAAGTCTGGAGCTGACCTGGCACTTTTGGAGTCGACTCATTCCAAGGAATCCATAGATGTATTCTTCAACTTTGCTCACTTGAGTCAACTCGGAAATTCTGGGAGTCGACTCGGCGCTCAGAGTCCGAACTCCCGATCTTCTGTCTTTTGACTCGTGCCGTCCTGGAGTCGACTCGAACTGTTTCGGAGTCGACTCGGCTCTCAGTATCCAAAAAACAGTCTTCTGTCTTTTTGGGGTAGTGTTGTCTTGGAGTCGACTCGAACTGTCTTGGAGTCGACTCGCCTCTCAGAGACGAAAATACTGTCTTCTGTCTTTTTGGGGTCGCGCTGTCTTGGAGTCGACTCGGCTCTCAGTATCCGAAAGTTGCTCTCTGACTTTTGCCTTGTATCACACTGGGAGTCGACTCTCGCTTCCTTTGGAGTCGACCTGCCAACCATCGGAGTCGACTCGAGTTCCTCAGGAGTCGACTCGGCTCTCAGGGTTCAAAATAACTTCTCTGTCTTTCTGTCTGTAACTCCCTGGAGTCGACTCGTACTACCCTGGAGTCGACTCGGCAGTATCGGAGTCGACTCGCGTTCTTCAGGAGTCGACTCGTTGACAGGTTTTGAGTTGGATCTTTCTGTTCGTCTGTCTGTTCTCAGTCGGAGTCGACTCGTAATGTACAGGAGTCGACTCGAGCCTGTGCCAGTGCTTCTGATACGCTTGGAGTCGACTTGTAATCTCCCGGAGTCGACTCGAGTCTCGGACTTTGGTTCAAATTGACTTCTTAACTTATCCAAAATGTCTTGAACCAAATCTAGAGACACTTAACCATAAATTTACAAGAATTTCACTGAAACACTAGATTGAATTCATTAGTAAACATAAGATATACTCAAATGCTTTGAGCTCATCAAAATCAAATAGGGTTATAATCAATCACTCCACAATCTCCCCCTTTTTGATGATGACAAAACATTGAGTATATTTTAAAGTGAATTGCTCAACAAACAAGGAGATTTATAGTAAAATTTTAAAATGAATTCAAGTGTCTAGTTATTTTAATTTATCCAAAACTGAAAGGTGTGAAACAGTAAATTTTGAAGTTAAAGCTCCCCCTTTCATTTGGAATTATATAAGCCTTCATGTCATGCAATCAATTGTTTGGCTTATATATATTTAATGAGTTTGCTTTCTTAAAAATTCAGATTCTCTCCCTCAACACATGCATTCAACTTTGTTTTGATTCTTTGAAATTTCTTTTAGTGTATTGAAGCTTTTGAACTTAAATTTTTGGTTTTTAGAGGAAAAATCTGCCAATTTGTTCTTGAGTATGATTCAACTAATCTCCGAATATTTCTTGAATAGATTCTGGAGATTACTCCGTTAGGAGCCCCAACAGAGAGATAATGAGCCTCGAGGTATCGAATCCACTAAGAGCAAATTATTGTGTGTTTTAAAAGTTTGCTTTTTATTGATTTTCATTGATTCCCTTTACATGTCTATTCAATATATTTTCTCCCCCTTTTTGTCATCATAGCAAAAAGGAAGAAAGCACATCACACAAGCAATTAGAGATTAAATTTGCACAGTATTGAATAAAATTGTCTACTCATTGTATTGATTGTATATGTAGGTACACTTGTAGATACAAAGAGTAAAGCAGTAAGTACATGTCAAAATAAAAAAGCAAGCTAGGGCTTCTTTGAGGAGGATGTGGCTCCCTTGCTCAGTCTTGATTGTTCCATAAGTAGACTGACCCCATCTGTGACGTTCCCTAGCTGCGTGATGATCGCCGAGGTGGCCCTACTATGGATCGAGGAGAGCTCAGTCAGACTCTCCTGAAGGGTATCCAACTTGGAGATCAACACATTCGCCAGACGCTCGGCCCCCTGACTCTGGCTGCCCAAGTCGTGTCGGATGTCATCTCGCATCTTTCTTGTGTTGCTTGTGACATCACTCATATTTGAGAACTGGACTTGTATAAGGCTTCTGACGTTGTAAATCTCTTCCCTCAGATGAGCCGTCATCTCGGTCACGGCTGACAATGAGGGAACCAATGCAGAAGAGGGGGCAGTGGCTGGACCTCGAAGCTCCCTTAGTAGGTCGTCTTGAAGATCCCGCACAATCTCCTGCCGCAGCTCCCGGAGCTGCTCAGGAGAGATCCGGACCTCTAGTGGCTGAGTAGGAGGTGCTGAAGAGGAGGGTCCGGCTGAAGTGGATGGTGCTGAGGTGGAGGGATAGGTGGGAAAGTCAGAATCATGATCAAGGCTGGGGGAGTGTCGAGTAGTAGGTGTGGAAGAGGATGATTTCCTGACCCAGACTCCCTCAACCTTATCAAATCCCATCCTGTGAAGGGTTCCCTCACCCATGCGATCTGTGTATCGCAGTGCGCGAGAGGGTTCCCCCTCAGGAATGGGGACCTCGGACTCCCTAAAAATCAGGATATACAACATCCCATATGGAAGGGTGAGCCTAGGTTTGTCTAGTGGCTCACATAGGTATTTGTAGATCAGCTTAGGAAAGTTAATTGGGGTATCTTGGAGAATATAGTATATTAGGGCTAGGTCCCTCTCGGATACAAAGTCAAAGCGGCCGGTCTTGGGAAAGAGGGTCCTAGATATAATACTCAGGAGGAGCCGCATTTCAATTGAAAGCTGACTAGCGGACACCTCATCTAGTGGGGATTGGGGTGGACTCCCTAATATGGCCGTAAGGGCCTCAGTCCTATCGGCCGGATGAGTGGGAAACACCCCTACTTGGGGAAGATGTAGGATTTATGCTATAAAATCCTCTGAAATGAAAAAAGGGACACCGGCTACGGTTCCCTGTATCCCACCATTATCCCTAGAAACTGTCCCATAAAACTCCCTAAAGCCCCGGGTAAGTAGGGAGATCCAGGGAGCAAAGCAACTCTAATCCTTGGGCCCTCAACCTATGCCCTATTGTGAAACCTTCCCGGGAGAGATAGTCGAAGTTGACATATCTCCCGGTGGAGACCGCCTTCCCGGCGCACGGACGCGAGGGAACCGGCCTCGGCGGGGAAGGAACCGGAGGTTGTGGCCTCACGGGTTCATTCCGAGCCTTGGACCGTCGCTCGGCGCCGCTCGCAGATTGAGGCCTCTTCCGGCTCGGGACAACTACCTTACGAGGCATAGTAGACCTAGAGAGGGGGAAAAGTCCTAATGGTCGGAAGAAGCTCGACGGAAAAGCCCTAATGGAGGTCGGAGACGAGGTCGGAGACGGCTCTAGGGTTTGTGAATAGTGGAGGCGGTGAATAGAAGTGTTGATTAAATGCTTCGATTAGGGTTAAAACATCGGATTCCCGACCGCGAGTCGACTCCAGTAAGTCGCGAGTCGACTCGACCTCGAGTCGACTCGACCTCGAGTCGACTCCAAAATATGTGCGAGTCGACTCCCCATATGTTGCCATCGACCTCGAGTCGACTCCCATCTGTGTGCGAGTCGACTCCCCCTCATGAGCCGACTCTGAAACGTATCCGAGTCGACTCGAACTCTGGCACGCACCTAAAAATCATGCTATTTTCGTGCCAAACAAGGGATAATCACTAAGTTTATGATCTGATTTGATAATCATCGATGAGAGACTCTATATTTAACACAACCTAATCATCAAAATCAATGAACTAGAAGAGAACATCACTAGGATGGATCAATCACTCCTAATCCTCTCCTAAGCACACTAAATCTCTCTTCACTCAAGGGTTTTGTAAAGATGTCAGCTAGTTGATCATCAGTGCAAATAAATTGAAGTGTAACATCACAATTCAGTACATGATCTCTTATGAAGTGATGTCTTATTTCAATGTGTTTGGTTCTTGAGTGCTGAATTGGATTCTTAGTTAAGTTAATAGCACTTGTATTGTCACAATTAATGGGAATTTTATCTTGTTTAATTCCATAATCTTCCAGTTGTTGTTTGATCCACATGATTTGAGCACAACAACTTCCGGCAGCAACATATTCAGCTTCAGCAGTAGATAATGCAACCGAGTTTTGTTTCTTGCTAAACCATGAGATTAAATTTTCTCCTAAGAATTGACATGACTCACTGGTGCTTTTTCTATCAAGTTTACAACCAGCAAAGTCTGAATCTGTGTATCCTATTAAGTTCAGGCTAGATTCTTTAGAATACCATAAACCTATATTTTTTGTTCCTATTAGGTATTTAAAAATTCTCTTGACTGCAATTAGATGAGATTCCTTAGGATTAGACTGATATCTAGCACACATGCATACACTAAACATGATATCAGGTTTACTTGCAGTGAGATACAATAAAGATTCTATCATATCTCTATACATCTTTTGATCTACAGATTTACCTGATTCATCTTGGTCTAGTTTGCATGATGAGCTCATGGGTGTGCTGATTGACTTGTTTCCCTCCATATCAAACTTCTTAAGCATCTCCTTGATGTATTTAGCTTGATTGATGAAGATTTCTTCTTCAGATTGTTTGACTTGAAGCCCGAGAAAATAGTTCAGCTCTCCCATCATGCTCATTTCAAACTCACTCTGCATCAAGTCAGCAAATTCTTCGCAGAGGCGATTGTTAGTAGCACCGAAAATAATATCATCAACATAAATCTGGACTACTAACATTTCTTTGTTTTTCTTCTTTAAAAACAGTATTGTATCTACATTTCCCCTAGAGAACTCATGATCTAGTAGAAATTTGCTAAGTCTTTCATACCATGCTCTAGGTGCTTGTTTCAAACCATAAAGTGCTTTGTTCAATTTATACACATGATTAGGGTATTGATGATTTTCAAAACCAGGAGGTTGTTCTACATACACCTCCTCATTAATATATCCATTCAAAATGCACTTTTTACATCCATTTGAAATAATTTGAAATCCTTAGAGAATGCGAATGCTAGTAATAATCTAATTGCTTCAAGTCTAGCTACAGGAGCAAAGGTTTCATCAAAATCTATACTTTCTTCTTGATTATAGCCCTTTGCTACTAGTCTAGCCTTATTCCTAATTACAATTCCATTTTCATCAAGTTTATTTTTATATATCCATTTGGTACCTATAATTGAATATTCAGAGGGTCGTTCAACTAGGTTCCATACCTTGTTTCTAGTAAATTGGTTTAGTTCTTCTTGCATTGCATTTATCCAATTTACATCTTTTTCAGCTTCTTCTATGTGTTTGGGTTCAAAATGTGAGACAAAAGCTAGATGATTATTTAAGTTCCTAAGAGATGCTCTAGTCCTAACAGGTTGAGATGGATCATCTAAAATTAATTCCTTAGGATGCCCATGAGCATACCTCCAAGCCTTAGTCAGCCCATTATCCACAATAGCCTCTTGGCTTGATGATGCATTTCCAATTAATTTTTGTTCATCTTCTTGTAATGTCATCTCATCAATCTTTTCTTCAAGAATTTCAGCATCATCATCAAGATCAACTCTCTTGCTAGAAGAGATATCACTAGAATCATCAAAAACAACATGTATAGATTCTTCAATAACAAGGGTTCTTTTATTAAAAACTCTATAGGCTTTACTAGTTGTAGAATACCCCAAAAATATACCCTCATCAGATTTAGAGTCAAATTTACCTAGATTATCTTTCCCATTATTATGAACAAAATACCTACATCCAAAGACATGAAAATAGTTTACTTTTGGTTTTCTATTTTTCCAAAGTTCATAAGGTGTTTTCTTTATAATGGGTCTCAATAAAACTCTATTTAATATATGACATGAGGTATTAATAGCTTCTCCCCAAAAGTACTTAGGGAGGTTACTTTCACATAGCATGGTTCTAGCCATTTCCTCTAGGGTTCTATTTTTCCTTTCTACAACTCCATTTTGTTGTGGTGTTCTAGGTGCAGAAAAATTATGAGTTATTTCTTTTTTATTGCAAAATTCATCAAATAGATGATTTTCAAATTTCGTTTCATGATCACTTCTAATAGCTATGACTGAAGTATCTCTAGCATTTGTTACTTCCTTATGAAATTTCTTAAATACTGAAAATGCTTGATCTTTATGAGCTAAGAACATGACCCAAGTATATCTAGAAAAATCATCTACAATAACTAGACCATATTTATTTCCACCTAGACTTGTGGTTCTAGTTGGTCCGAATAGATCCATGTGTAGTAGTTCTAGAGGTCTAGAGGTAGAGACACAATTTATGGATTTAAATGAGTTCCTTGATTGTTTGCCATATTGACAAGCTTTACATATTTTATTCTTCTCAAACTTTAGTTTTGGCAAACCTATCACGGAATCTCTTTTAACTAGTTTTGATATTGTGTCCATACTTGCATGACTCAACTTACGGTGCCATAACCAACTAGCATCATTATCCTTAGTTTTATTAACAACTAAACATGGGTTATGTTTGGCAAGATCCTCAAGGTCTACTACATACACATTCTCACGTCTTATTCCTTTAAAAACTAAACTATTGTCATTTGAGTTGGTTATGATGCATAAAGATGGTTTGAACAAAACATCAAAATCTCTATCACACAATTGACTAATGTTAAGTAGATTATGCTTAAGACCATCAACATATCTAACATTATCAATAAAGGTTGAAGGGGTGATTTGTACTTTACCTATACCAATGATGTGGCCTTGGTTATTGTCTCCAAATGTCACAGCACCTCCCTTCTTAGGCTCAAGGGTGAAGAATTGGTCTTTGTCACCCGTCATGTATCTTGAGCAGCCACTATCCAAGTACCAACAATTTTTGTCGACCTTGGCTGCAAGACACTCCTACACAAGCAAATCATACAATTTTAGGTACCCAAGTTTTCTTGAGTCCTTCATGGTTAGTAATGTTGGTTCCTTTTGGAACCCAAACCCTTTTAATTTTTCTCTTAGTTTTTTCTTTTCTATAATCATACACATTTGCTTTATGTCCTAATGTTCCACAGCAAAAACATGTTATTTTCTTAGTTTTGCTTTCCCCTGCTTTTACAAAAAAATTACTAAGGAGCTTTTGCTTATTTTTAGGTTTATACCCTAAACCTGCTCTATTGAACACAGCTCGTTGACTATTAAGTATCATTTCTAATTTTTCTGAGCTATATGTAAATTTTTCTACAAAAGGCTTGTACTTTTCAAGTTCTAGTGCCAATTTTTGTTTTTCTATTTTTAGTCCATTTAGGTCTTTTGTGAGACTCTCTTTTATGATTTGTTTATTATTTTTAAGTTCTAATATTTCTTTGGTTAGTCTTTCGTTATCTTTAATTAAGGCATTAGTCTTTTGAATTAACATTTGGTTGCTTGTCTTAAGTTCTGAATTTTCTTTAATGATAACATCTTTATCCTTAATTAATGTATCGTACTTACGGAGGTGAGTTTGGTTAGTTAGTTTCAACTCTTTGTTCTTAAGGTTTATTATCTTATACTCATCCATTAATTCATTGAAAGCATCATATAATTCATCAAAGGTAAAGTCTAAATGTGTTTCGGATGTTACCTCATTGTCGTTAGCCATAAAACATAGGTTGGCCTTTTCTTCTTGTTCCTCATTCGATGATGATGATGATGTATCGGAGTCCGATAGGGTGGAGACGAGGACTTTCTTTTTCTTATACTTGCTCCCCTTCTTCAGCAAAGGACACTCATTTCTGAAATGCCCCAGCTTCTTACACTCATAACATCCGATCCCCTCATTTTTCCTTTCCTTACCTTTATCCTTGTGATAGGAGCTTGAGGGGCCTCTCCTTTGATGAGAGGACTTCTTCCGGTTGATGAATCTACGGAATTTTCTTACAAGGAGAGCCTCATCATCATCTCCCTCATTGTCTTCCTCTTCACTGCTACTGCTGCAAGACAAATTTTTGTTAGTGGAAACAGATTTTAGTGCTATTATCTTTTTCTTGTGAGAGGACTCTTCTTTATTGTGTTATTTCATTGTTAGCTCATGCGTCATGAGGGATCCAACTAGCTCCTCGAGTGGCAGATTGTTTAAGTCCTTGGCTTCTTGGATTGCCGTTACCTTGGCTTCCCATGACCTTGGTAGACAACGAAGAATCTTCCTGACAAGCTCACTGTTAGTATAATTTTTGCCAAGGCTTTTTAGGCCATTGACAATATCAGTAAATCTAGTGAACATGCAAGTGATTGTTTCATTAGAATCTATTTTAAATAATTCATACTTATGAACTAATATATTTATTTTGGATTCTTTTACTTGATTTGTGCCCTCGTGGGTCACTTCAAGTCTATCCCAAATCTCTTTTGCAGAAATGCAAGTAGAGACTCTATTGAATTCATTTCTATCTAAAGCACAATAAAGCACATTCATGGCTTTGGCATTTAGTTGTGCCTTCCTTATGTCATTGTCATCCCAATCCTTTTCAAGCTTGGGTACAGTGACACCCTCTACATAAATGGATGGGATGTATGGTCCATTTAGTATGGTGGTCCATATCTCATAGTCTTGGGCTTGGATAAATATTCTCATCCTAGCCTTCCAATATGAGTAGTCGGATCCATTAAAAAATGGAGGTCTATAGGTGGACTGGCCCTCAATGTGAGAAGATCCAAATGGGGTTGTCATTTTGATCTTTTACTCTTTGGGTAATAGAGTTCCGGCTCTGATACCACTTGTTGCCCAGATAGACAACCCAAGAGGGGGGGGTGAATTGGGTCTTAAAATAATTATAGCAATTAAAAGGTTTGTGAATAACTAATTAATGCTTTTTGCAAATGGATTAATTAGATGCTATGTGCAGTGTATGAAATGAAAGTAAGAGACAACAAGACAATCACAAACACAAGGAAATTTATAGTGGTTCGGAGCTAACCCTTGCTCCTACGTCCACTCCCCAAGCCTCACTTGAGAATTCACTATAACCCCTCGGATTACAGCCAGTTGTTTTACAAGCTCACAACCTAACTTGTTGTTTTACGAGATCACAACGAACTCGGTCGGTTTTTCCAGGCTCACCGACTAGAACCACCCGATTGTTTTTCCGGGATCACAATCAAACCCTTACACGTTGGTTTCAACCTAGGCTCACCAACAAACCTTTACACCCTTGATTCAATCTCCTGATTGAATCAAGTAAGGAACAAATGGATTGAAAAATAAACAGAAAAATACAGCTTCTAAACAAGCAGATATTCAGCGATATAAATAAGAGAGAAGTTAAGAGCCCTCAAACGAATTTATGAAGATGTAGAGGAGGGCTTCTCGAACTCAGGGTCTCCTCTTGAATGTCTTGAAGACTTGAAGATTGAAGGAGACTTCTTTAATGCTGGAAAGAGTTGGTTGGATGGAGTTAATGGCCCCTCTTTCTTCTTTTCCTTTGAAATCCTTTGGTAGATGAAGATTTCTTGTTTTCTTTGAATGGAATGTCGCTTCTCTACCTTGCTACAGTTCTCTGTGGCTATTTAAGCCATTTCCCACGGAAACTAGCCGTTAGACACAATCTTCTAGCCGTTCTGCACATTCTGCACATCCTGACAATGTTTCCGTTGGGATCGGAGTCGACTCGCGCGATCTGGAGTCGACTCGGCTGCAACAGGAGTCGACTCATGCTTTTCTGGAGTCGGTTCGGCAACTGTTCCGGATTTGAATTAAAGTGCTCTTCTCGACTGGGAGTCGACTCGACTTAACCCGAAGTCGACTCTCCAAAGTCTAGAGCTGACCTGGCACTTTTGGAGTCGACTCATTCCAAGGAATCCATAGATGTATTCTTCAACTTTGCTCACTTGAGTCGACTCGGAAATTCTGGGAGTCGACTCGGCGCTCAGAGTCCGAACTCCCGATCTTCTGTCTTTTGACTCGTGCCGTCCTGGAGTCGACTCGAACTGTTTCGGAGTCGACTCGGCTCTTAGTATCCAAAAAACAGTCTTCTGTCTTTTTGGGGTAGCGCTGTCTTGGAGTCGACTCGAACTGTCTTGGAGTCGACTCGCCTCTCAGAGACGAAAATACTGTCTTCTGTCTTTTTGGGGTCGCGCTGTCTTGGAGTCGACTCGGACTTTGCGGGAGTCGACTCGGCTCTCAGTGTCCGAAAGTTGCTCTCTGACTTTTGCCTTGTATCACACTGGGAGTCGACTCTCGCTTCCTTTGGAGTCGACCTGCCAACCATCGGAGTCGACTCGAGTTCCTCAGGAGTCGACTCGGCTCTCAGGGTCCAAAATAACTTCTCTGTCTTTCTGTCTGTAACTCCCTGGAGTCGACTCGTACTACCCTGGAGTCGACTCGGCAGTATCGGAGTCGACTCGCGTTCTTCAGGAGTCGACTCGTTGACAGGTTTTGAGTTGGATCTTTCTGTTCGTCTGTCTGTTCTCAGTCGGAGTCGACTCGTAATGTACAGGAGTCGACTCGAGCCTGTGCCAGTGCTTCTGATATGCTTGGAGTCGACTCGTAATCTCCCGGAGTTGACTCGAGTCTCAGACTTTGGTTCAAATTGACTTCTTAACTTATCCAAAATGTCTTGAACCAAATCTAGAGACACTTAACCATAAATTTACAAGAATTTCACTGAAACACTAGATTGAATTTATTAGTAAACATAAGATATACTCAAATGCTTTGAGCTCATCAAAATCAAATAGGGTTATAATCAATCACTCCACAGATAAGCTTGGGGAAGTTGATGGGAGTGTCTTGGAGGAGATGGTACATCAGTGCTAGGTCTCTCTTTGAAATAAAATCGAACCTACCCGTTTTGGTGAAGAGAGTCCTAGAGATGACACTTAGGAGAAGCCGCATTTCAGCCGAAAGCTGATTTGCGAACACCTCCTCTATGGGGGACAAGGGTGGACTCCCTAAGATGGTCGTAAGGGCCTCTGTCCTATCAGAGGGGTGTGTGGGAACAATCCCCTCACTAGAGAGATGGAGGACTCGAGCAATGAAATCCTCCGAGATGAAAACAGGGACACCCATAACAGTTCTCTGGATACCCCCGCTAACCCGTGTGACAGTACCATAGAATTCCCTAACTAGCCCTGGATAGGTAGGGAGGTCAAGTGTGCAGAAAAACTCTAAACCTTGGGCCCTAAGGTGATGCCCTAGGTTGAACCCTTCCCGGAAGAGGAAGTCAAAGTTGACTTGCCTCCCGGTAGAGACAACCTTCCCGGCGCATGAGCGCGAGGGAACCGGCCTAGGCGGGGAAGGAACCGGAGGTGGCGGCCTCGCCGGTTTGTTCCGAGCCTTGTACCGTCGCTCGGCCCCACTCGCGGAGGAGGGTCTCTTTCGGCTCGGGACAATGGCCTTCCTAGGCATTTTTCGACCTAACAACTGGGAAGGACACGGAAAATAGGAGAAAAACTCGACGGAGAAGACCTAGAATGGGTCGGAGACGAGTTCGGAGACGGCTCTAGGGTTTTGGAATAGTGTCGGCTGTGAATAGAAGTGATGAATAAACGTTTCGATTAGGGTTAAAAATCGGATTTCCGACCTCGAGTCGACTCCGGTAAGTTGCAAGTCGACTCGACCGCGAGTCGACTCCCAAATATGCGCGAGTCGACTCCCCCATGAGCCGATTCTAAAATGTATCCGAGTCGACTCGAACTCTGGCATACAACCAAAAATCTTGTTATTTTCGTGCCAAAAGAGAGAGTTATGGACTTATCTAGGATTTAAGAACTGATTTGATGATTATAGACAAGAAATTCTATGTCCAACATGAACTAATCCTCTACATCAATGAACTAGAGGAGAGTATCACTAGAATGGATCAATCACTCCTAACCCTCTTCTAAGTATGCAAAATCGATCTTCACTCAAAGGTTTTGTGAAGATATCAGCAAGTTGATCATCAGTACAAACAAATTGAAGTGTCACATCACCATTCAGTACATGATCTCTTATGAAGTGATGTCTTATCTCAATGTGTTTAGTTCTTGAATGCTGAATTGAATTTTTAGTTAGATTGATGGCACTTGTATTATCACAGTTAATGGGAATTTTATCTTATTTAATGCCATAATCTTCAAGTTGTTGTTTAATCCACAAGATTTGAGCACAACAACTTCCGGCAGCAACATATTCGGCTTCAGCCGTAGATAGTGCAACCGAGTTTTGTTTCTTGCTAAACCAAGAGATTAAGTTTTTCCCTAAGAATTGACATGACCCGCTGGTGCTTTTTTATCAAGTTTACAACCAGCGAAGTCTGAATCAGTGTACCCTATTAAGTTTATGCTTGAATCTTTAGAATACCATAAGCCTATGTTTTTTGTTCCAATTAGGTATTTAAAAATTCTCTTAACAGCAATTAAATGTGATTCCTTAGGATTAGATTGATATCTAGCACACATGCATACACTAAACATGATATCAGGTCTACTTGCAGTAAGATATAATAAGGATCCTATCATACCTCTATACATCTTTTGATCTACTGATTTACCTGATTCATCTTTGTCCAGTTTTCATGATGAACTCATGGGTGTGCTGATTGACTTGTTTCCTTCCATATCAAACTTCTTAAGCATCTCCTTGATATATTTAGCTTGATTGATGAAGATCCCCTCTTCAGATTGTTTGATTTGGAGCCCGAGGAAATAGTTCAGCTCTCCCATCATGCTTATTTTAAATTCACTCTGCATTAAGTCAGCAAACTCTTCGCAGAGGTGATTGTTAGTAGCACCGAAAATAATATCATCTACATAAATCTGCACTACTAACATTTCTTTGTTTTTCTTCTTTAAAAACAGCGTTGTATCAACATTTCCTCTAGAGAATTTATGGTCTAATAGAAATTTGCTAAGTCTTTCATACCATGCTCTAGGAGCTTGTTTCAAACCATAAAGTGTTTTGTTTAGTTTATACACATGATTGGGGTATTGATAATTTTCAAAATAAGGAGGTTGTTCTACATACACCTCCTCATTAATATACCCATTCAAAAAGGCACTCTTTACATCCATTTGAAATAATTTGAAATCTTTAGAGCATGCAAATGCTAGTAACAATCTAATTGCTTCAAGTCTAGCTACAGGAGCAAAAGTTTCATCAATGTCTATACCTTCTTCTTGATTATAGCCCTTTGCTACTAGTCTAGCCTTGTTCCTAATCACGATTCCATTTTTATCAAGTTTATTTTTATATATCCATTTAGTTCCTATTATTGAGTATTCAGTGGGTCGTTCAACTAGGTTTCATACCTTGTTTCTAGTGAATTGGTTTAGCTCTTCTTGCATTGCATTTATCCAATTTACATCATTTTCAGCTTCTTCTAAGTTTTTAGGTTCAAAGTGTGAGACAAATGCTAGATGATTATTTATGTTCCTAAGTGATGCTCTAGTTCTAACAGGTTGAGAGGGATCATCTAAAATTAATTCCTTAGGATGACTATGAGCATACATCCAAGCCTTAGTCAGCCCATGATCAACAATTACCTCTTGGCTTGTTGATGCTTCTCCAATTTGCTTTGGTTCATCTTCTTGTAATGTCATCTCATCAATTTTTCCTTCAAGAATTTCTGCATCATCATCAAGAGCTACTTTCTTGCTAGAAGAGATATCATTAGTATCATCAAAAACAACATGTATAGACTCTTCAATAACAAGGGTTCTTTTGTTAAAGACTTTATAAGCTTTACTTGATGTAGAATATCCCAAAAAGATACCTTTATCAGATTTAGAATCAAATTTACCTAAGTTATCTTTGCCGTTATTATGAATGAAACACCTATATCCAAAAACATGAAAATAGTTTACTTTAGGCTTTCTATTTCTCCAAAGTTCATAAGGTGTTTTCTTTATAATGGGTCTCAATAAAACTCTATTTATTACATGACATGATGTATTAATGGCTTCTCCCCAAAAGTACTTAGGGAGGTTACTTTCACACAGCATGGTTCTAGCCATTTTCTCTAGAGTTCTATTCTTTCTTTCTACAACTCCATTTTGTTGTGGTGTCCTAGGTGCAGAGAAATTATGAGTTATCCCCTTTTTACTACAAAATTCGTCAAATATATGATTTTCAAATTCCGTTCCATGATCACTCCTAATAGCTATATGATGGGGACATCAGAGCCCTTCATCCAGATGATCCTGAGCCCCCGGATTGAGTCAGACCCTTTTATTTGCATTTAGGGATTTATTTGTGGTTTATTTTATTTTTGGATTTATTTGCATTTTTGGGCTTATTTGTGGTTTATTTGTGTTATTTGTGGGCTTATTAGGATTTATTATTGTGTAAGGGGGTTTATGCAAATTGTGTATTTGGGCCCTATATAAAAGGGACTATTCTTATGATTAGGGTTAATGAAGAATTAAGAATTTCTTTCCCCCACGTTTTCCTCTCCTTTCTCCTCCTTCCTTCTCCTTCTTCTCTTCTTCTTCCTCCTTCTCTTCTCTTCTTCTTCTGCTTCCATTTTAAATTTGGTCCGGCATCAACTTAGTATCAGAGCAAGGCTGGTTTTGCCCCTGCTGCCAAAGCCCCGATCCAACAACAGCCTTCCTTTCCCTCGGTTCTCACGGTGCTTCAAGAAGAACAGGGCCTGTCCCTCTGTCAGTTCTGCTCAACAATAAAAAAAAAAAAAAAGGTCCCTCTCTCCCTCTCGGTTCTCATCAGAGACAAAAAAAAAAAGGGAAAACCCTTTTGTCGGGCCCTTTCCACTGGTCGCAAAACCCGCGGCCACCACCTCTACCGTTCGTCGCCGCTGCCTCCCCACCTTGCAGCACCGCCAGTTCGCCACCGCAGACCGCCGCATCTCCACGGAAGCCGCCGCCCCTGAGTCCCCGTGTCTGACCGGCCTCCATCCACCGCCGCAGGACACGGACGCGCAGCCGTGACCGCCGCCCTCCGCCCCGGAGCGCTGTTCCCCACCCGAGTCTGCCGTCGGAGGAGCCACATTTCCCCCGGGTTCCCGTGCTTGTTGACGCCGCCCGTGGCTACTGTGGTCGGCCGCCTCCTGTCGCTACAAGCTCCGTCGCCACCGCCAAGACCTCCACCACGCCCCGCAACCACTGCCGCAAGAACCGGCTCGGCCAACCTCGTCCATCGGGAGGTTGAAGCCAGCCAACATTAACGGGTAAGTCACTGAACCTGTTAACCCAAATCCGGTAGCCCGGATCCAAAAAAAAAAAAAAGAAAAAAACCTTTGCATGTGACTGCACGTGCGTCAAAAAAAAAAAAAAACATTACCTGTTCATCTTCCCCGATCGGCTGCCCCTCACCGCGTCTCCGCCGAGCTGCGCCACCACGCCCACCGCTGTGCGACACCTACTTCAGGCGCCTCCTTCCCGCGGTCGACCGCAGACGATCGACGCCGACCGCCACCAAACGCCGACGACGCCCTCCCCACCGATCCGCGCCGCCTACGCACGCCTCGCCACACCGTCACCGAAGCCGAGCTCCGCCTCCTCTTTCGAGCCGCCGCCGCATTTCCGCCTCCACCGCAGCGCCGCCTCCGACGTCGCCGCTCCCATCTTCCGCCGCGGTTCGCCACCCCATTTTCCGCCGCCAAGCTGTCCGCCTTCCGCCATCGCCCGAGATCTCCGCCGCCTTTCGCCGCCTTCTGTTTCATCTCGCCACCGCCGCCAGAGCTCCACCGTCCGCGCCCCTCCGTCATTCACCACCGACTCCTCTCACGAGCTCAAATCAGCAGCCCGGCCGCCCCTGCAGAGCCCCTTTCAACGGGCCTTTTCTTTTCCAAGAAGCCACAGCACCCCTCCCTCATCCCGTTCAAGTCCATCAGACCTCACCCGAGCCCAATTGGCTCGATCACACTCCACAGGCCGCCAACGCTTCTCTCCACTGCGGGCCAAAGCCCATTTTAGTCCAGGCCCGCGCGCGTTTCCTTGAGCGCGGCCCAGGCCCAAGCGGCCACAGGCCCTATCTCAGGCTTGAACCAGCACATTCTTCAGTCCATTCCAGGAGCCCAAGAACCCCTTTTGGCTGCAGGTCCGGATCCACAGTCCCAGCTAGCTCTGCCCGGCGCCAACTTCGTGTTCGAGACTCCACAACAGACGCTTCCGGTTGACTGCATCCGCCACAGGTGATAGGTTTCTACTTTTTCTGGCTTGTTCATTTAATTATGTTCTGGTTCTCTTGCATGATAGCCATATTTTGAAAAACTTATATTGCTGTCAAAATTCAGAACATTAAACCTTTCACTTTCGAACCCATCCTATTACCCATTAAATCTTGATATTAAATTAGCACACCCTAGCAACAGGACGTTTCTCAACATTAATTTGCTCAAATTACTTTAGGATCAGAACAACTGAACTACTTGATTGCAATCTAATTTCTTAAATTGAATAATCTTAATCCTTAATTCTGAATAACCGAAGTAAAAATCAGCAACATTTAAATTTTAAGTTATTATTGTGAAGATTTGCTGATTTTTGAAATCATAATAGATTGCATTAGTAGGTTGTTCTGCATCAAATTTGGTCCTACATCATAATTATTAGGGTTTCATTAGTGACATTGCATTTCACATCATCACCCAGTGTCATCATTGCATGCCAACCTGTAGTGATATGGAGTACTATCTCAGTCAACCTAAAACCCCTGTAGCTACCATGAATTCCGACATTTTGAGGTCTATCAAGGAACAGATCATTGCCATGCGGGCTGGATACAAGGAATTCACACAAGAGATCCGTGAGCTCGTGCAAAATTCTAGGACCCCTATACCGCCAACCCCTGTTGCAGCCCAACCTAAAATCGGTTTGGTTGTACCACCTGTAATCCTTCCCCATTTTCTTGGGCACCAAACCCAATGCTCAAGATGTCAACAATTCGACCATATAGCATCCCAATGTTCCATTAGGACCTACCTGATTACTGAACCAGAAGCTAGGAGCCAAGAGGTCGAATATGTCGAAGAAGTTTATGAACCAAATATAGAAGACTATGAAGAAGACTTTGAAGACGAACCTATAAAATTAGATTTTGTTCAAAATGATTTCCAAAGGGAGACTATTGATCTAAGTACAACCAAGCCACTTCACATCACTACTGTGGAAGAGGTAGTGACAGATATTGTGAGCCAGACACCTGAATTGACACTTGTAGCTAAAGATACCCATGTGGAGTCCAATCTTGAACATTCCCCTATAGTAGTTTTCCTTCTAGAGGAGTTTAATGATGTAGTCCCTGATGATCTTCCGGATGCACTTTCTCCGATACATGATATCCAACACGCAATTGATCTAGTTCCAGAAGTATTTCTGCCCAACCTTCTACATCATAGGCCCAACCCAAATGCATATGTTAGGACCTGGGATTTAGTATTACCGACAGTTGAGTTTGCATATAATAGTTCGGTTCATAAGTCCATAGGCATAAATCCATTCGAAGTGGTGCATGATTACAAACCTAGGCAATCCATAGACCTATTTTTCATGTCTCATCAGTATAGAATCTTTGAGTCTGCACAATCAATTGCATCACATCCACATTCATTGCATCAAGAAATCAGCAATTGTAGTCATTTTAATAACTTAAAATATAAGTTCCTTGCTGATCTACACAGACATTATAAAGAGTTTAGTGAAAAAGGTTACGTCATGATAAGAATTAGGCTTGAACAATTTTCTTCAGATGTGTTTAAGAAATTACAAACTTGTAGTGCAGAACCGTTCAAAATCTTAAAGAAAATCAGTTCGAATGCATATGTTGTGGATCTTCCTGATGACTATGGGATTAGTGCGACATTTAATATTGAAGATTTGGTCCCATACAAAAAGATAATATTCATGCCTTCTGACCCCTTTATTGATATACCTACCCATGTTGGACACCCTGACCTATTACCTGCTGTTGAGCTACCACTTCCCAAAGTTCATGCACGCAGAGAACAAATAGAACATATATTAGATGAGCAGGTTATTTCAACCAGGAACGGTGGTTACCAACGTTACCTTGTTCGGTGGAAAGGTCGACCAAAGTCTGATGTGACGTGGATTTCCAGAGCACAGTTGCAGCGCCTCGACCCCGATCTTCTGGAGCAGTACGATAGCCGGCCAGACCTGTACTCGACGGGGTCGAGTTTTTCTCACCCAGGAGGAGTTGATGGGGACATCAGAGCCCTTCATCCAGATGATCTTGAGCCCCCGGATTGAGTCAGACCCTTTTATTTGCATTTAGGGATTTATTTATGGTTTATTTTATTTTTGGGTTTATTTGCATTTTAGGGCTTATTTGTGGTTTATTTGTGTTATTTGTGGGCTTATTAGGATTTATTGTTGTGTAAGGGGGTTTATGCAAATTGTGTATTTGGGCCCTATATAAAAGGGACTATTCTTATGATTAGGGTTAATGAAGAATTAAGAATTTCTTTTCCCCACGTTTTCCTCTCCTTTCTCCTCCTTCCTTCTCCTTCTTCTCTTCTTCTTCCTACTTCTCTTCTCTTTTTCTTCTGCTTCCATTTTAAATTTGGTCCGGCATCACTATAACTGAAGCATTTCTTGAATTAGTAACTTTCTTATGAAATTTCTTAAACACAGAAAATGCTTCATCTTTATGAGCTAAGAACATGACCCATGTGTATCTAGAAAAATCATCTACAATGACAAGGCCATACTTGTTTCCACCAAGACTTGTAGTTCTAGTTGGTCCAAATAGATCCATGTGTAGTAGTTCAAGGGGTCTAGTAGTAGTGACACAATTTATGGATTTAAAAGAGCTCCTAGATTGTTTGCCATATTGACACGCTTCACAAATTTTATTTTTCTCAAATTTTAGTTTTGGCAAACCTATTACAGAATCTCTTTTAACTAGTTTTGATATTGTATCCATACTTGCATGACCTAACTTACGGTGCCATAGCCAACTTATATCATTAACCTTAGTATCACTAGCTACTAAGCAAGGGTTATTTTTGGCAAGATCTTCAAGATCTACTACGTACACATTTCCACGTCTTATTCCTTTGAATACTAAGCTATTGTCAATTGAGTTGGTTATGATGCATAGGGTTGGCTTAAACAGAACATCAAAACCCCTATCACATAATTGACTTATGCTAAGTAAGTTATGCTTAAGACCATCTACAAATCGTACATTATCAACAAAGGTTGAGGAGGTGATTTGTACTTTACCTATACCAACGATGTGACCTTGGTTATTGTCTCCAAATATCACTGCACCTCCCTTTTTAGGCTCAAGGGTGAAGAATTGCTCTTTGTCACCCATCATGTCTCTTGAGCAGCCACTATCCAAGTACCAACAGTTTTTGTCGACCTTGGCTGCAAGACACTCCTACACAAGGAAATCATACAATTTTAGGTATCCAAGTTTTCTTGGGTCCTTCATGGTTAGTAATGTTGGTTCCTTTTGGAACCCAAATCTTTTTAATTTTTCTTTTAGCTTTTCCTTTTCTATGGTCACACACATTAGCTTTATGTCCTACTTTTCCACAGCAAAAATAGGTTATATTTTTAATTTTGCTTTCCCCTGCTTTTACAAAAAAATTACTAAGGAGCTTTTGCTTATTCTTAGGTTTATACCCTAAACTAGCTCTATTAAACACAGCTCGTTGATTGTTAAGTATCATTTCCAATTTTTCAGAACTATATGTAAACTTTTCAACAAAAGATTTGTATTTTTCAAGTTCTTTTGTTAGCTTTTGTTTTTCTGTTTTTAGAATGTTTAAGTCTTTTGTGAGATTATCTCTTATTGTTTGTTTATTGTTTTTAAGTTCTGAAATTTCCTTGGTTAGTTTTTCATTATCTTTAATTAAGGTATTAGTTTTTTGAATTAACCCCCGACCAATCCAGATCCTCGACCCAGAAGACATGCAGCCAGTTGCTACCAAGACACCAGGGCAAAAGGGAAAAAAAAAAGAAAAATATAAGCCCAGTTATAAGGGCAGTCTTGTCAAAGTTTTGAGTGACGAGGGTCATAGGCTAGAAAGTATAGATTCTTGGAATGTTCCTTTTCATTTCAATAGAATTTGAGTGCATGTTATGTGTTATTAATTTGGATATAGTTCGAACACTCTAATTAACTCGTGGGAAACTATACTATAAGTGTATGATACAACATGTTACCTTAAGGAGTGGCGGCAAAACTCTTAATTGATCAACGCGAGTGAACTGTGCTTAGACGCTTCGTAAAACCGCACCGCATCTACGAGAGGAGCTGGCAACTCCACACCCTTCAATCTGGTGTGAGCTCTCATCTAAAAGTATGATCAACTCTGTGTCAGTACAATAGTCTATTTCACTGAACCACTCTCGATTGCAGGTTGATGGCCCGAGTACCGAACCTTGCCTACCGTCCCAACAAGCCAACGCACGCTAGACGGAGAGTAAGCAAGCTACCTTGCTTGCATTGCATTCGTTAAACGGTAGCTTCCCCGCCCTTCCTGCCTGCTGAAATTGATGTGAATGAGACATCCTATTCAGTCTTAGAGTCCGGCTGAGAAGGATCACCTTTACAATTCCCAACAAGTATTTTGAAATGAACTGAAGAAAAAATGGAAAAAAAACTTGCTAATTTCCTTTTTAATACAACCGTCGACTCTATCTGATATTTCTCTGAAGTACGAGTTCTATAAAAAGGTATTGAACCCATGGATCTATTTCCTATTTTTGTCTAATAATTTAGATCTCGGGACTTGAAGACGTAAGCTGAGCCTCTTTCTTGATTTGCTTGACAGACTATCGGGAATCGGGAAAAGGCAAAGGGCACAGTCTTTAGGAGCTTATTCATACAAGACTTGCTGTCGTTAGGGCTGTCTTTCCTAACATGGAGACTGTCCGCTTTCAAACTGAGACTATACTTGGATATGCAAACAAGAGAATGGGCCATACGGGTGCTTTAGATTACCATAACGAAGATCTAAACTATGCCATCGAAAGAGAGCTTTCGTAGGTTACGTCATTCTAAAAATCAAGCGGGAATGTAGACTAAGTGATCCGTAGTTCCATAACCACATAGTGGCAAAAGTGGAGTTTTCAAGTCAAGCGAGAAAGCAAGTGGATCAGAAAATTATCTCGTGCTGGTAGCGAGAAGGAAGTAGGCAGATTGAGAGATTCTTTCTTTCCAGGCTCCGAGGCAGATGAAGAAAACCTATCTCTTTCCACTTAGGTGCCGTCAGAGAACTCGCTCTTTGCCTTTCTGCTTCAAAGAAAGAGGTGGGGAGAACCACGTTCCGCCAAAATGTGCCAGAGCGAGTGAAAGGCCCCACGGTGTTAACTTGCCATCTCCAACAAATCTGCTAGCAGCCCATTCGAGTTCCGCTTGGAAACAAGAAGCATGAAGTCTTATCTGAGTTCTGCATTAATCGATGACATGAATTGGTTGCTTGTTTTAAGTTCTAAATTTTCTTTAATGATAAAATCCTTATCCTTAATTAATTTATCGCATTTATGGAAGTGAGATTGATTGGTTAGTTTTAGCTCTTTATTCTTAAGATTTATTATCTTATATTCATCCATTAATTCATTAAATGCATCATACAATTTATCAAAGGTAAAATCTAAATGCGTTTTAGATGTTACCTCATTTTCATTTGCCATGAAGCAGAAGTTGGCCTTTTCCTCTTGTTCCTCATCCGATGATGATGATGATGAATCGGAGTCCGACAAAGTGGAAACGAGGACTTTCTTTTTCTTATGTTTGCTGCCCTTCTTAAGCAAGGGACAGTCAACTCTGAAATGTCCCGGCTTCTTGCATTCATAGTATTCGACTCCTTCATTTTTCCTTTTCTTACCTTTATCCTTGTTGTAGGAACTTAAGGGACCTCTCCTCTGATGAAAGGACTTCTTTCGGTTGATGAATTTTCTGAACTTTCGCACGAGAAGAGCCTCATCATCATCTCCCTCATTATCTTCTTCTTCGCTGCTGCTACTGCAAGATAAATCCTTGTTAGACAAAGTAGATTTGAGGGCTATTACCTTTTTCTTATGAGAGGATTCTTCTTCGCTGTGTTGTTTCATTGTGAGCTCGTGCGTCATCAGGGATCCAAGAAGCTCCTCAAGTGGAAGCTTGTTCAAGTCCTTGGCTTCTTGGATTGCCGTTACCTTGGCCTCCCATGACCTTGGCAAACATCGAAGAATTTTTCTGACAAGGTCACTGTTAGTATAATTTTTGCCAAGGCTTTTTAGGCCATTGACAATATCAGTAAATCTAGTAAACATGCAAGTGATAGTTTCATTAGATTCCATCTTAAATAGTTCATATTTATGAACTAGTATGTTTATTTTAGATTCTTTTACTTGATTCGTGCCCTCGTGGGTCACTTCAAGTCTATCCCATATCTCTTTTGCAGAATTGCAAGTAGAGACTCTATTGAATTCATTACGGTCTAAGGCACAATAAAGCACATTCATTGCTTTGGCATTTAGTTGTGCCTTCCTAATATCATTATCATCCCAATCTTTTTCAAGTTTGGGTATAGTAACACCCTCTACAAAAATTGATGGGATGTATGGTCCATTAACTATGGTACTCCAAATCTCATAGTCTTGAGCTTGGATAAATATCCTCATCCTAGCCTTCCAATAGGAGTAGTCGGTTCCATTAAAGAATGGAGGTCTATGGGTGGATTGTCCCTCAATATGTGAAGATCCAAATGGAGTTGTCATTTTGTTCTTTTACTCTTTTGATAGAAGAGTGCCTGCTCTGATACCACTTGTTGCCTGCTCTGATGAGATTGAAACCAGAGGAGAGCGGGCTTTGGAGAGAAGATGCCCGAGACCAAGCTCTAAAAAGGCATGGATTTTTGGCATCAAAAGACAGATATTAGTTATAAGAAATCCCCGATTGGATAAGGCAGAGCGAGGGGAAGAGCATGAAAGACAGACAGGGAAGAAGTTGTCAATAATAGATTACCTAAAGAAATAGAGAGGGGGGGGGGGGGGTGAATTGGGTTTTAAGTAATTATTGCAATTAAAAACTTTGTGAGTAACTAATTAAATCTTATTGCAAATGGATTAATTAGTTTACGATATGTCACAAACACAAGAGATTTTATAGTGGTTCGGAGCTAACCCTTGCTCCTACGTCCACTCTCCAAGCTTCACTTGGGAGTTCACTATAATCCCTCGGATTACAGCCGGTTGTTTTACAAGCTTACAACCCAACTTGTTGTTTTACGAGATCACAACGAACTCGGTCGGTTTTCACAGGCTCACCGACTAGAACCATCCGATTGTTTTTCCGGGATCACAATCGAACCCTTACACGTTGGTTTTACCCTCGGCTCACCAACCAACCGTAACACCCTTGATTCAATCCCCTGATTGAATCAAGTAAGAAAAGCAGTTTGAAAAGAGTACAAGGATAGCTTCTTGAAAAGCAAATATAAACAATATAACTAAAGAAGAGTTAGAAGCCCTCAAACAGATTTTTAGATGTGAGAAAAGGGACTTCTCGAACTCTGCAATCTCCTCTTGAGTGGGAAGTAGATTTGCTGTCAGATGAGGAGCCTTGAATGCGAGGAAGACGTTTGGAGGATGGACTTCAATGCACTTCTTCCTTCTTTCTTTTGTATTTACTCTAGAGAGGGTTTGGTAGGTGGAAATTCCTTTTGCTTTGAATGGAGTCTCTCTCTTGATATCTATTACTGTTTACTCTGGCTATTTAAGCACTCCCCATCGAAAACTAGCCGTTAGACACACTTTTAGAGCCGTTCTACACAGTCTGCAACTCCTGACATAGTGTCCGTTGGGATCGGAGTCGACTCGCTCGATCTGGAGTCGACTCGGCTGTTGCTGGAGTCGACTCATGCTTTACGAGAGACGACTCGCCCACTGTTCAAAATTTGAATTAAAGTGCTGTCCCGTTCTGGAGTCGACTTAGCCAAACTTGGAGTCGACTCGCTAATGTCCGGAGATGACTCGGCCCTCCGGAGACGACTCGTTCTCAGGGTTCCAGAGATCTGTTTTTCTGCATTTCTTTCTCGAGTCGACTCGGATCATCTTGGAGTTGACTCGGCTCTCAGAGCCCAAAAACTGATCCTCTGTGTTTGGAGTTGAACTGCCTCGGAGTCGACTCGCACTTTGTTGGAGTCGACTCGGCTCTTAGTGTCCGAAAACTGCTTCTCTGTGTTTTGAGTTGAACTGCCTCGAAGTTGACTCGCACTTTGTTGGAGTCGACTCGGCTCTCAGAATCCGAAAACTGATCCTCTGTGTTTTGGCTTGAACTGCCTTCTAGTCTTGCTTTCCTCTGAGAGTCGACTCGTACTTAACTAGGAGTCGACTCGCCAAACTTCGAAGTCGACTCGTAACCTTCTGGAGTCGACTCGACTGCAGGGTCTGAAATACATTGTTCTGTCTTTCTTCTGTTACCCTTTGGAGTCGACTCGGAAACGTCGGGAGTCGACTCGACAACGATCGGAGTCGACTCGAATCCTTATTGAGTCGACTCGCTGATAGGGTCTGAAAATTAACTTTCTGTCGTTCTGTCAGCTCTCAGTCGGAGTCGACTCGTAGTGTACCGGAGTCGACTCGAGCATGTGCCAGAACTTCTGAAACACTTGGAGTCGGCTCGTAACCTTCCGGAGTCGACTCGAGCTTCAGACTTTGGTTCAGACTGAGTTCCATACTTAGCCAAAATGTATTGAACCGAAGCTAGAGACACTTAAACATAAATTCACAAATATTTGGCTGAAACACTAGATTGAATTCATCAGTATAACATAAGATATACTCAAATGCTTTGAGCTCATCAAAATCAAATAGGATTATAATCAATCACTCCACAAACTCCATCCAAATACACCTCATATAAACACCTCTAGTTGTCATAGTCCATAGGTTCTTGCTTGGTTGACTTGCTTACACCCTTACCTTCCATCTTTACATCACCCTGCATACTCGATCCAAATGATTCTACTTGATCATTCTCGATCCCACCTAATCTTATATGATCTAACCTAATCAAACCTGATCTAACTTGATCCAACTTGATAGAACCACAATCTAATACATCCTAGCCTAACTCTCACCCAATTGACTCGACCTTGGGGCCAAACACAATACATATGTAAGGACGAGTTAGAAAGAAATCTACACTTGCAGCTAAATCGGACTTAACATGAATATGTGTCTAAGCCAAGCTCAATCCACTAGTCACACCATCATACCTTTTAATATCCTTACCCCTATTTTCTCAGCATAGACACGCACTATAAGAAATATCCCATCACATATGCGTGGGACCATATATATCTATAAGTTTGACAAGTTGTAGTCTAACATCCTTCCACCTCATGATTGTCATAATTCTCCATAACAAATTTGGTTCCTCACCCCTTCTCTATAAGCCATGAGTGTCCCTAAGCATCACTCTCCTATAACCACCTCTTCCGCACCTTAAATCTATGGCATGCATTGAATTAGTGTTGGCATATTGTGTTTGCCTCATATCTCTCCCTAATGACCCATATAACCCTCTTCTTCTATCTATTTCGAATCATATCAATGCCACTTGATACTGTTCTATTGGATCTCTTTCTTCTCTCTTACAAAATTTTAGCCTTGCATACCTTCTCCAATCATCAATCTAAGAGACGAGGGAATTAGCTCATCCTCTTCTAACATTTAATACTTCTCTTTCCTCTTGGATCATAAAATCTCTCTTTATCATAGCCCTTTACCTATCTCATCCTAACCATCCAAACAAACATTAATCTAGGAGCATAACCTTATAAAATTTCAACCATCCATATCATTAATCCAAGCCACCTCCCTCTTAGTCAAGAGCTAACCTCCAACTCTTAACACTTCATACTTCCTCAAATTCTTTAGATTTATGGAACTCTTTAGACCCTTAATTATGACCATCTATTTCTCTCCCTCAATTCTAACCCTTTATTTCAAACAAACATAACAATCGTATTCTCTTTTTGTCTCCACCATGTACCTCATTGATCCTAGACAAATCATTCCAACCAACCACATTACACTAGTTTATTCTATATCTCAGCATGTTGATTTAGGACATCCCTCATAGGATTATATTATAACCCTTCATGTTGTCAACTCCCTCTATATGTACCCCTTTATATCTAACCAAAAATAAGGAGATAGCTAAACCTAGAAAAAATTCTACCATTTTGAAGCCCTAACCTTACATCCATAGCTCCCCCATTCCACCACTGCCAAACTAAATGTTCTTTATATCCAAGACAACTGCAAGACAAAGCAACAAGACCACTTACTCTTCTTGGTTGGCAGCCTCTCGAAGTAGAAACCCAATAATAAAGAAGGTAGTGGTGGAAGTGGTCTAGGCATCCAAAAGTGGTTCACTCTTAGAGACATTTGAGGACCTCCTTTAGATGGGGTTTTGGGTGCCCTATTAAGTCCTTCCCCCACCTTAGCTTAAAACCCAATCCTAAGTCTTATTATTGCCCAAAAATATGCAACTCACGGGGAGGGGGGGGGGGGGGTTATTTGGGTTTTTCTAAATTTTTGGTGCTTTAAAAGTTTTCTTGTTAAGAGCGGTGGAAGCTTTCTTAAGTTACTTGTGTGAACTTGTCCTAGAGTAAGAATTAAATATTGTTGCCCAAGGTGACAAGCCAAGAGGGGGGGGGGGGGTAAATTGGTTTATCTTAATTTTTGGTTTTACTATCTTACTTTAGTCAATTTATGAGTGAGTGAAATTAGAACAATGCACACTACAAACACACAAGAAGTATAGTGGTTCGGTGCTCTCCTAAGCACCTACGTCCACTCCCCAAGCGACCCCATGAGAATTTACTATAATCCCGCGGATTACAGTTGGATTGTTTTTCGGGCTCACAATCCAAAAACCTTTACACTTTGGTTTTCCGGGATCACCAAAAGCCTATGTTGGTTTTACGGGCTCACCAACGAACCTTCACAATTGGTTTTACGGGTTCCCCAATAAACCTACACCGTTGGTTTTACGGGCTCACCAACAAACCTTTACAAGGTGATTAATAAAGGAAAGAAGAAAGTTGAAGCTCCTAGATGAGCAAATATAACATTTATAAGCTACAAAGAAGAGTTTAGAGAATAGTTATCACTTGATGAGACTTCTCTCTTCTTTGTCAAGAATGCTTCACTCTTCAAGGGTGGATGGAGCTTTTGATATCTCTTGGAGTCTGCTCAACCACTTCCTTTTTGACTCTTGAATGAAGCACTTGGATGAAGAAGATTAGGGCACTTGTCTTTCTTGTATAAGCTTTGATATTTTGCAAAAGGATGCTTCCTCTGATGAATAGTGTCACTTTAAATAGTTTCTTTCATCCATTGGACAAGCCCCAATGGTTAGAATTCAAAAACTAGCCGTTACTCACTGTTGGGAGGTCAAAAAGTACTTCTGCAGAACTAGCCGTTATGCTTCTGCCCGTGCTTGGGTCGACTCAACTTTTACTGGGGTCGACCCAACTTTCACTTGGGTCGACTCAACTTTTACTGAGGTCGACCCAACTTTCACTTGGGTCGACTCATGCAACATTGGGGTCGACTCTCTCAGAAACCACAGAACCTTGCATTTCAGCCTTCCTTCACTTGGGTCGACTCAACACTTTTTTGGGTCGACTCAAGGTTCAGTTGGGTCGACTCAACATCCACCTGGGTCGACCCTCTCAGGATTTCTAGAGAACCTATTTTTGAATGTCATTGCCTTTGGGTCGACTCATGTTAACTTGGGGTCGACTCAAGTTTGGGTCGACTCAAGTTTCATTTGGGTCGACCCTCTCAGGGTTTCCAGAGAACTGTTTTCTTGAGGCTTGAGGATTGGGTCGACTCATCCTTTGCTTGGGTCGACCCAAGTACTGTTCATCCGTGCTATTTTTGCAGAAGTGTGCCAGATGATTTCTTGATGTGCCGGGGTCGACTCAATCAATCTTGGGGTCGACTCAATCCACACTTTGCTGCAACTTAAGGTTAGATTCATCCATATAATCAATGAAATAAACTTTAAACAATTTTGAATATATGTCATGGTAGTGCTACATACTCCAAACAATGAAAATTACTATTGTCCACTTAAGAGTATGTTTTACTTGAAACTTTGCCGAATTAGAATTTAGAGTTCACTATCCCTTTCCTATCGCAAATTTTATCTCATTAATAATCATTGAAATACATCTTAATCTCATTATACTAATGTATCGAGAGTGACGGACTTATTAATGATGTATCGAATTAACTTGTAACATACTCTTAATCTTTGTATTAATCATCAAAATACCACTATCATCCTCAATCTTCCCCTTTTTGATGATTACAAAATATTGAGTATGAGCCTATTGATAATTATCTTAAAATTAGTTTTAGAAGGGCTCAAGTTGCTGAATTTCTGCTTTTCAAATTTGAGAGTGAAGTCTCCCCCTATTTCATCCAAATGTTTCCAATTTGACCTTTTGAATTACTCCCCCTTTCTTTTATATTTTCTTCAAGATGAAACTTCAAAAATTTGAGATAATGCATGAGTTTCAGATTATGTATCGAGGTGTGAAAGGTTTGTGCCAAATTCTAAAATTCTATATGCCAAATTCTGAAATTCGATTTAAATCTTAGACTTTAACATTTTCATTGTTACAAATTGCTCCCCGTTAAATGTATACCCTTTCCTATTATAATTTTCAATTTGTTTGTCAACTTATTTCTCTTTCCTTGCTTCTCCCCCTTTTTGTTATCATCAAATAGGTGCATGGGAATAGATAAGTAGACACAATAATTAACAAACATTTCAGTTTCATTGATTAAAATGGAACATTATAGTACAATAATGCCAAAACAAAACAAATACAATGTTCCTCAATCAAAGTACAAAGTACATGATCAACACAAAATACATATGAGAACTAGATACATATCCTAGGCTCTAATCAAAATGCTAATATCAGCCTAGGGGATATCTAATGGCTGTGATCTAGTCCTCATCCTCCTAGCATATGTGGCGAGTGGAGGTCGAGCCTGATGGGACTGAGTCTGGCGTGGAGCTTGGTGAGCTGGATGACTCTATGCCAAAATCTCTGACTCAGCTGCCTGGGGCACAGATGGACCATGAACCTCTCTTTCTCTCTCTCCGTAGAGCTCCTATCTGCTCTCTAAGATCGCTAATCTCAGCAGTCATAATATCCAATCTGCTCGTCGTCCATCAGTGATAGTCCTCGCCTGAGCTGACATAAGCTCAGTCATCCTACTCCAAAACTCATCTGTGTATCCCGCAGGAACAGATGACGAAGGTCCAGCCTCTGAAGGTGCTGTAGGATGATCCGTAGGCTCCTCATCCTCAGGGATGGGGTCTCCAATCTCTGGTGCATCACCCTCTGGTGCATCACCCTGAATCCCAGCTCCTGCACGTACCCACTGCCCGTTCACCTTCTCATAACCCATACGAATAAGGGATCGTGCAGTGTATCTGTCAGTGAATAGCAGATGCCTGGAGATCTCTCCCTCTATTGATATGTCATGCTGTCGGAAGATCAGGATGAGTATCATACCATAAGGCAGGAAGACTCTCGAATTGCATATGACCTTTCTCATCTGTCTAAGTATCATAGCTGGGAGGTTCAGGGGAATGCCCTGAATAATGTGCTCCATGACGACCAGGTCTCGCTCAGAAATGAGATCAAATCTCCCGCTTTTTGGAAACAAAATCCGACCTATGAAGTTGTACAACAACCTCATTTCAGCTGAAAGAGAGTTTGCTATTACATTTTCTGAATAATCAAAGTCTTAATTCTCAAGAATCAACTGCAAGGCTCTCAACTTATTTTCGGGCTTTTCTGGAGTTGCTCCTTCGCAGGGGAGATGAAGCAACTCACTCAAACTCTCTTCTGAAACCCTAACCCTTACTCCTCGGACTTCAGATATAAGCCCTCCCATTCCAGTTTTCAGGAAGACATAGAACTCACGAACCAATCTTGGGTAGATCACCACATCTAGGAAGCAAAGATACTCCCATCCTTGCCTTCGGATCCATTCCCCCAAACAGAACCCTTCTTGATCCAAAAACTCGGAGTGGATCCTTCTCCCCGTGGTAACCGGTCTCCCCGCAAATTTCGCAAGTTGGACTGAAGATGAGGGAGGAGGAGGAGGCTCTACACGTGTCTCACCTTGTGGAGACACTGTAGAAGGCTCTGTAGCATCTCTTTCAACACGGGTGGTCCGTGAAACCCTCCCGTATCGCTTGGCTACGGCTCTCTTGGGTTCCATTTCTTCAAGATCTTGATCTAATCTACTGTTTGGAGATGATTGGAAGAGATTTGAGAGTGGGGAATAGGGTTTTCGGAAGAGGACAAAGAGAATACAGTGCCCTAGATAGCTCACGGGTCCCTCTTTTAACAGTGGGGTCCCGTCGTTGGGTCGATCCTAGATTTTTCTTGGGTCGACTCAACGTTGGGTCGACCCCATTCTGGGTTGGGTCGACCCAAGTTCAGAAATTTTTCTTTCTCTTCCTTTTCCCTTTTTAAAAATTTTCCTTTCTTCCAATCCTTACAAATTCTTACTGGGACAATGATACATGAGTTAGAAATCTATAGATGACTAGTTTGACTAATGTTTTATGGATTTTTAGGAATGGAAGGAGAGTATCATGATACAGCTTGCTCCTTTTTATATCTCCTCAATCAAAAGGATCACATATGCCTAATTCCCTCCTTAGTATGCAAAATCTATCTTCACTCAAAGATTTTGTGAATATGTCAGCTAATTGTTTCTCAGTACATATATGCTCAATACAAATATTTCCATTTTGCACATGATCTCTAATAAAATGATATCTTATTTCAATGTGTTTGGCTTTAGAGTGCTGAACTGGATTTTTAGTAAGGTTGATGGCACTAGTATTATCACACTTTATAGGAATGTTATCTAGTTTAATTCCATAGTCCTCTAGTTGTTGCTTAAGCCATAATACTTGAGCACAGCAACTGCCGGCGGCTATATATTCGGCTTCAGCCATTGACAGTGCTACTGAATTCTGCTTTTTGCTAAACCATGATACCAAATTATTTCCTAAAAATTGACATGTTCCACTAGTGCTCTTCCTATCTAATTTGCATCCAGCAAAATCTGCATCAGAGTAGGCAAGCAATTCTAGACAGGAGTCTCTTGAGTACCATAATCCTATGTTTGTAGTCCCTCTCAAATATCTAAGAATTCTTTTAACAGCACTTAAATGTGACTCCTTAGGATCTGATTGGTATCTAGCACATATGCCCACACTAAACACGATAGCTGGTCTACTAGCAGTAAGGTAGAGCAAGGATCCAATTAATCCTCTATAAAGCTTAATATCAATACTTTTTCCTTTCTCATCTTTGTCTAGCTTACTAGTGGGATTCATTGGGGTGCCTACTCTCTTGTGATTTTCATTCCCAAACTTCTTTAATATTTCCTTTGTATACTTAGTTTGATGAATGAAGATACCTTCTTTAGTTTGTTTGATTTGTAATCCGAGAAAGAAATTTAGTTCTCCCATTAAACTCATCTTGAATTCTCCTTGCATTAAATTAGCAAACTCTTTGCAAGATTGTCATCTGTGGCACCAAAAATTATGTCATCTACATATATTTGTACCACTAGCAGATTTTTGTCTTCTCTTTTAAGAAAAAGTGTTTTGTCTACATTTCCTCTACTGAAATCATTATTCAGTAGAAATTTGCTTAGTCGATCATACCAAGCCCTAGGTGCTTGTTTTAGTCCATATAATGCCTTATGTAGTCTAAACACATGATTTGGCAATTCATGATTTTCAAAATCAGGAGGTTGCTCTACATATACCTCTTCCTCTATAAAACCGTTTAAGAAGGCACTTTTTGCATCCATTTGATACAACTTGAAATCCATGAAACATGCAAAAGCTAGAAGTAACCTAATAGCCTCTAATCTAGCCACGGGAGCAAATGTTTCCTCAAAGTCTATCCCTTCTTCTTGATTGTATTCCTTAGCTACAAGTCTAGCTTTATTTCTTATAACTACCCCATTTTCATCTAATTTATTTCTAAAGACCCATTTTGTTCCAATTACAGAGTTATGCTTTGGTCTCTCAGTTAATGTCCATACATTACTTTTTTTGAATTGATTTAATTCTTCTTGCATAGCATTTATCCAATTGGTATCTTTTTCAGCTTCTTCATAAGTCTTAGGTTCTAACTATGAAACAAAAGCAAGATAATCATTTAAATTTCTAAGAGAGGATCGAGTTCTTACCCCTTGAGATGGATCACCAATGATTAAGTCTTTAGGGTGTCCATATGCATACCTCCATTCCTTTGGCAAGTCTTGAGATTGTGGTGGCACGCGATCATTTTCCTTATCTTGATTTGGCACGTCATCAAGATTCAAATTTTCAAAGTTAATAATTCCTGCATCATCATCAAGGATATTTTCTTCCTAGCAGACTCACTATCAGACTCATCAAATATGATATTAACTGACTCTTCGACTACAAGAGTTCTTTTATTAAACACTCTGTATGCCCTGCTAGATGTGGAGTATCCTAAGAAGATACCTTCATCTGACTTGGCATCAAATTTACTTAGATCCTCCTTGCCATTGTTTAAAATGAAACATCTACATCCAAATACTCTAAGATATTTAACGGTTGGTTTCTTATTCTTCCAAAGTTCATAAGGAGTTTTCTTGGTTATAGGTCGTATTAAAACCCGATTTAGAATATGGCAAGCAGTGCTTATAGCTTCCGTCCAAAAGTACTTCGGAAGATTTGACTCGCACAACATCGCGCGTGCCATTTCTGCCAAGGTCCTATTTTTCCTTTCAACAATTCCATTTTGTTGAAGCGTTCTAGGTGCTGAAAATTGATGTGAGATACCATTTTCATTACAAAATTCTTCAAAGTGTTGATTTTCAAATTCAGTTCCATGATCACTTCGAATTGCTATTAAGGTGAGCTTCTTTTCATTTATGATATTATTATAATATTTCAAGAATGCTGAAAATGCTTCATTCTTATGTGCCAAAAATGAAACCCATGTATATCTTGAAAAATCATCTACTATAACTAGTCCATACTTCTTTCCTCCTAAACTTGCAGTTCTAGTGGGTCCAAATAGATCCATATGTATGAGTTCAAAAGGCCTAGTTGTTGATACTATATTCTTTGATTTGAAGGATGATTTTGTTTGTTTTCCTAATGAGCATGGTCCACAAATTTTATCCTTTTCAAAGATCAATTTTGGCACATCTTTTATTAATTCCTTCTTGACTAGTTTTGATATTAAATCCATACTAGCATGTCCTAGTCTACGATGCCAAAGCCAACTTGTTTCATTTTTTTTTCTTCATTAGTAATTAAACATAATCCATTTTTCTTGCCTAATTCATGAAGATCTACCATGTAAATATTTCTTTGCCTTTGTCCTATAAGTACAATGCTATTATCTTTAGGATTTGTGATTATGCATACTGATGCTTCAAATGTGACTTTAAACCCTTTATCACAAAATTGACTTATGCTAAGTAGGTTATGTTTCAAACCATTAACTAATAAGACATTTTCTATGAAGGTAGATGGAGTAATGAAAATTTTACCCTTTCCAATGATATATTCTTTTCTATTGTCTCCATAGGTTACTACTCCACCCTTCTTAGACTCCAAGGTGACAAATTGGTCTACGTCACCAGTCATGTGTCTTGAACAGCCGCTATTTAGATACCATCGTTTATCCACCTTATTAGCTGCAAGACACCCCTGCAATCAAGATCAAGAATGAGCTTTAGGTACCCAAACTATGTTGGGTCCTTTAGGGTTAGTACTTGATGTTCCTTTTGGAACCCAAACTTTCTTGGATTTAAGCTTATAATTATTACTCAATTTGTTGTAGCTAGACTTTCTATAGTTACATTCATATGCTTTATGTCCTAATTTATTGCAACAATGACAAGTTATATTTTCATTTTTAGCTTTTACAAATATGTTCTTTAAGTCTTTTTGTTTCCTATTTGTTTTATATCCTAATCCAGCTTTATCATATACAGCTTTTTGACTATCAAGAATCATATTTAATTTGGTTGAGCTAAGTGTAAACTTGTCTAATAAGGATTTATATTTTTCAGCATCTTCTTTTAACTTGACATTTTCAGCAATTAGATTCTTGGTTTCATTTGTGAGTCTCCTACTTAATGTTTCATAGTTATTAGATAGTTTCAGCTTATCTTTGATAAGAGATTGATTTTCTTCTTTTAGAACTTTATTTTTATTGATCAGTTTTTTGTGTTCTTCCATGAGTTCTAAAAATGCATCATGTAATTCATCAACAGTAAAATCACATTCAAGTTCAGAATCTACCTCATCGTCATTGGCCATATGGCAGATTTGGGCCGTCTCTTGATGATCTTCCTCTTCCGAACTTGACTCCTCACTTTCACTCCATTCAGCCATGAAGTTCTTCTTCTTAAGTTTTCTTGCCATCCACTTTAATTCCGGGCAATCTATCTTGAAATGCCCGGGCTTGTTACACTCATAACAAATTGGTGTTTCCTTTTCTTTCTCTTTGTCCTTACCCTTTTCTTTGCTTGAGCTACCTTTGAAGAAGAGTTTCTTTTTATGAAATCTCTTCTTACCTCTCATAAATTTTCTGAATTTTCTTCCAAGCATAGCCATTCCTTCTTCATCAAATTCATCATCATCATCAGATTCTTCCGATTCAATTTCTTATTTTGGAGTGGTAGACTTTAGGGCAATGGTCTTTCTTCTCTTGACCTCATCTTCTGAATTTTGCCTTATGGTCAACTCATGGGTCATGAGTGATCCTAGAAGTTCCTCCAATTGCAGTGTATTGAGGTCCTTTGCTTCTTGAATTGTGGTTACCTTGGCCTCCCAAATTCTTGGTAGAGACCTAAGAATTTTTCGCACCAATTCAGAGTTAGTATAAGACTTTCCTAGACTCTTTAGCCCATTTATGATTTCCGTGAAACGAGTAAACATTTCAGTTATGGACTCAGTGGATTCCATTTTAAACAACTCATACTTATGTACTAATATGTTTATTTTTGACTCCTTAACTTGATTAGTTCCTTCATGTGTGACCTCAAGTTTATCCCAAATTTCTTTTGCGGAGATGCATGTAGATATTCTATTGAATTCACTTACATCTAGTGAACAGTAAAGTACATTTATTGCTTTAGCATTTAATTGTGCTAGTCTTCTATCACTCTCATTCCAATCTATTTCTGGTTTGAGAATGATAGTGCCCTCTATACTAATTGTGGGTGTGTGAGGTCCTCTAGTTATAATATACCACAATTCATAGTCTAGAGTTTGAATGAATATCCTCATCCTAGTTTTCCAGTATGTGTAATTAGTGCCATTAAATAGAGGAGGTCTATTTGTGGATTGCCCCTCACTCATAGAACATCCCACTTGGGTTGTCATGATCTTTGTCTCTTGATTGTGAGATCAACAAATACTATATGAACACCTCGCTCTGATACCAGTTGTTGTCCAAGGTGACAAGCCAAGAGGGGGGGTGAATTGGTTTCTCTTAATTTTTACTATCTTACTTTAGTCAATTTATGAGTGAGTGAAATTAGAACAATGCACACTACAAATACACAATAAGTATAGTGGTTCGGTGCTCTCCTAAGCACCTACGTCCACTCCCCAAGCGATCCCTTGGAAATTTACTATAATCCCGCGGATTACAATTGGATTGTTTTCCGGGCTCACAATCCAAAAACCTTTACACTTTGGTTTTCCGGGATCACCAAAAACCTATATTGGTTTTACGGGCTCACCAACGAACCTTCACAATTGGTTTTACGGGTTCACCAATAAACCTACACCGTTGGTTTTACGGGCTCACTAACAAACCTTTACAAGGTGATTAATAAAGGAAAGAAGAAAGTTGAAGCTCCTAGATGAGCAAATATAACATTTATAAGCTACAAAGAAGAGTTTAGAGAATAGTTATCGCTTGATGAGACTTCTCTCTTCTTTGTCAAGAATGCTTCACTCTTCAAGAGTGGATGGAGCTTTTGATATCTCTTGGAGTCTGCTCAACCACTTTCTTTTTGACTCTTGAATGAAGCACTTGGATGAAGAAGATTAGGGCACTTGTCTTTCTTATGTAAGCTTTGATATTTTGCAAAAGGATGCTTCCTCTGATGAATAGTGTCACTTTAAATAGTTTCTTTCATCCATTGGACAAGCCCCAATGGTTAGAATTCAAAAACTAGCCGTTATTCACTGTTGGGAGGTCAAAAAGTACTTCTGCAAAACTAGCCGTTATGCTTCTGCCCGTGCTTGGGTCGACTCAACTTTTACTGGGGTCGACCCAACTTTCACTTGGGTCGACTCAACTTTTACTGGGGTCGACCCAACTTTCACTTGGGTCGACTCATGCAACATTGGGGTCGACCCTCTCAGAAACCACAGAACCTTGCATTTCAGCCTTCCTTCACTTGGGTCGACTCAACACTTTTTTGGGTCGACTCAAGGTTCAGTTGGGTCGACTCAACTTCCACTTGGGTCGACCCTCTTAGGGTTTCCAGAGAACCTATTTTTGAATGTCATTGCCTTTGGGTCGACTCAAGTTTGGGTCGACTCAAGTTTCATTTGGGTCGACCCTCTCAGGGTTTCCAGAGAACTATTTTCTTGAGGCTTGAGGATTGGGTCGACTCATCCTTTGCTTGGGTCGACCCAAGTACTGTTCATCCGTGCCATTTTTGCAGAAGTGTGCCAGATGGTTTCTTGATGTGCCGGGGTCGACTCAATCCCCACTTTGCTGCAACTTAAGGTTAGATTCATCCATATAATCAATGAAATAAACTTTAAACAATTTTGAATATATGTCATGGTAGTGCTACATACTCCAAACAATGAAAATTACTATTGTCCACTTAAGAGTATGTTTCACTTGAAACTTTGCCGAATTAGAATTTAGAGTTCACTATCCCTTTTCTATCGCAAATTTTATCTCATTAATAATCATTGAAATACATCTTAATCTCATTATACTAATGTATCGAGAGTGACGGACTTATTAATGATGTATCGAATTAACTTGTAACATACTCTTAATCTTTGTATTAATCATCAAAATACCACTATCATCCTCAAATATAAAGCAAGAATAAATACAAGAACAAGCACAACACAAACAAGACAATGTATAGTGGTTCGGTGCACCCCAAGCACCTACGTCCACTCCCCAAGCCTCTCCTTGGAAATTCACTATAATCCCTCGGATTACAGTTGGATTGTTTTTCGGGCTCACAATCCAAAAATCTTTACACTTTGGTTTTTCGGGATCACCAAGAACCTATATTGGTTTTACGCGCTCACCAACGAACCTTCACAATTGGTTTTACGGGTTCACCAACAAACCTACACCGTTGGTTTTACGGGCTCACCAACAAACCTTTACAATTTGGTTTTTCGGGATCACTAATAACCTATGTTGGTTTTGTGGGCTCACCAACAACCTAACCGTTGGTTTTACGGGCTCACCAACAAACCTATTTGTTGGTTTTACGGGCTCACCAACAAACCTATACCATTGGTTTTACGGGCTCACCAACAAACCTTTACAAGGTGATTAAAAAGAAGAAGAAAGTTGAAACTCCTAGATGAGCAAATATAACAATTATAAGCTACAAAGAAGAGTTTAGAATATAGTTATCGCTTGATGAGACTTCTCTCTTCTTTGTCAAGAATGCTTTACTCTTCAAGGATGGATGGAGCACTTAATGTCTCTTAGAATCTGATCAAGCACTTCCTTTTGACTCTTTGAATGAAGCACTTGGATGAAGAAAATTAGGGCTCTTGTCTTTCTTGTGTAAGCTTTGATATTTTGCAAAATCATATTTTCTCTGATGAATAGTGTCACTTTAAATAGTTTTCCTCATCCATTGGACAACCCCCAATGGTTAGAATTTAAAAACTAGCCGTTGCTTGCTGTTGGGAGGACAAAAAGTACTTCTGCAGAACTAGTCGTTATGCTTCTGCCCGTGCTTGGATCGATCCAAACTTTCCTAGGGTCGACTCAAACCACTGTTCATCAGACTTGGGGTCGACTCAACTTTTACTGGGGTCGACCCAACTTTCACTTGGATCGACTCATGCTTCATTGGGGTCGGCCCTCTCAGGAAACACAGAACCTTGTATTTCAGCCGCTTTTCACTTGGGTCGACTCAACTCTTTTTGGGTCGACTCAAGGTTCAGTTGGGTCGACTCAAGTTCCATTTGGGTCGACCCTCTCAGGGAACACAGAACCTTATATTTCAGCCATTTTTCACTTGGGTCGACTCAACTCTTTTTGGGTCGACTCAAGGTTGGGTCGACTCAAGTTCAGTTAGGGTCGACTCAAGGTTGGGTCGACTCAAGTTCAGTTAGGGTCGACCCAAGTACTGTTCATCCGTGCCATTTTTGCAGAAGTGTGCCTAATGGTTCCATGATGTGCCAGGGTCGACTCCACCAATCTTGGGGTCGTCTCATTCCACACTTTGTTGCAACTTAAGGTTAGATTCATTCATACAATCAATGAAATATACTTCAAGCAATTTTGAATGTATGCCATGCTAGTGCTACATACTCTTAATAGTGAAAATTACCAAATTGCCCTTTTAGGTATTTTTAATGTAAAACTTTGCCAAAATGGATTCTTAAGCTTTCTACCATTCTCTATTACAAATTTTATCTCGTTTATCAATTCTTGAGAGTGGTTTTGACCATATAATTCTAATGTATCATGAGTGTATCGAAGGTGTGCCATTTATCAATGATGTATCGAGTTAATTTGCATTTCTAATTTGATATGGCCTCAATGGTTGTGTTAATCATCAAAATAACATTATCATCCTCAAAAATATAATATGATGTGTAGCTAAAAAAAGAATATTCTATGTTTAAATGAGATGCAACATAAGTAGAATTAAAATAAATAAAAATAAAAATAAATAGTAGCAAGAGGACGAGTAGATAAAAAAAGTCAGCACTCACACACACATCAAACACAATAAGTTTATAAAGGTTTAGAGCCAAACTTAGGTCTTATATCTTCTCTCCATATAAATCTTCTTGAGAATTGCAATCCACTAATTGTATCCAATGATTACAAGGTCCGTTAGTTTTCCACCAAGCTACAATACATCAAGCTTGTACAATAACTCGTTTCAAGGCATGGTCAGAGTTTTCCCCCAAGTTTCAATACAACACTTAAAACTTGTCACAAAAACAAATAATTTAGAAAAAAAATGAGTTACAACAAGAATGCTCCTTGTTCAGAGCAAGATGTACATTTTTTGACTCAATTTGAATGTGGATGGAACTAAGTAATATGCCAGTGAAGCTCTTTCCTGCTTGAAATCTCAATTGAATGCTTAAAAAAGTGATTGTTCCCTTGTAATGAATACTCTTCAATATTATGTATCAAAAGAACTTATTCTTATTTAATTCTTAAAGCTTTTATTTAAGTGAAGAAGCTTTGATTGTTTTCTTGACCGTTGGAGAGCCTTGGTGGATCATTAATCGCCATTTAATGCATTCTGCTTATGTTGGAAACTAACCATAATAGTTTGTCAGACGCATAGGAGTCGACTCCTAATTTTTTGGAGTTGGCTCTTGGACATTTGGGTTCGACTCCTCCTTGATCGGAATTAGTTCCTGAAATATTGCAGAAATTGGATCTTCTATCTCCACCTTGTGATTATTCTAAGGTTGATTTCTATAAGTTTGGGGTCAACTCCTCATCATTCAAGGTTGACTCCTTGATTGGAGTTTTCTTCTAAAATGTTGCATAAATTAAATTTTTTGTCTTCACCCTATGACAGTTCTGAGGTTGACTCATATTAATCTAGGGTCGACTTCTGACTATATGCTAGTCGACTCTTGCATACCAAAGTCGGCTCCTAGGATGCTAGGTTCGACTTTAAGTCTGGATTTGGCTCTTGACCACTCTGCTGAAATAAGCATTTCAGTTTTATTTGTGGTCATCCTGGGATCGACTCTTCTGAGGTTGGAGTTGGCTCCTCCCAGTTTAAAAATTCTAAAATTGTTTGTGTGCATCTCTAACCTTTGAAATTGATTTCTAGGGCTTCTCCATTCACTTAAATATAACAAGCTTCCTAAAAGATGGAATTTAATATTTCCAAATGCACAACCATTAGTACCATACTCAAATAGTTTATAATCTTCAAAATTAATCCTTTGAGTCAACAGTTATCAATAGCTTAATGTATTCTTGGCCCCTTCCCTTGACTAAAGCCCTTGGTGGTTACTCCCATAGGTGCCCCAAGTGGTGACTTGGCTGAAGATTGATCTTGTATTTTAAGGCTTAGTTTAGGGTAATAATTAAAAGGGTTTTGCTCCCTTTTTGCATTTCTTGCATGCTAGGTTTGTAGCATAGTTTAGTATAGATTAGCATAGGATTGTTCATAACTCATCGCTGGCAATAATTTAGTTAGTTTTAGGTTGCATAGTATCATTTACATTATCTTTCCATCACAAAATCTTGAGAAGAACAAGGGTAGACTCTTACAAGGTACAAGCATTTGGACAAATATTCGCAAGATAATCCTAGCCAAAATCATTCCCTCTCTTGTTTGTTTTTCTTAACATGATATATTCATCATATTTAGGGGTCGTATTAGTTTAGATTTGTGCCTTTTGTTTTCCATGTTTTGCATGCTATTAGATTAGGATTAGTATTGTATGCTTGCAAGTTAGGATCTCATGTGCTATATGTTTAATGATATGGATACATGCCCTGTTCTTAGGCTTGAACATATATTTTGACATCTGGATAGAATAGGCTTTTGCTATCATTTTTCAAATAAATAATTGTTGCTTTTACTTATTTTCATGACTAACATATTCGGTATTGATTACAAGCAAGCAAAGCAAGCATGTGAGAGATTAAAGTAGCATAGTAGGAACTTGAACTAAAAGCAGAAAATAAACATGAAGATGGGATAATGTATGCCCTCACACAACTCCTTGAGAATTTTTGACCTCATATCTCCAACCTCTTGGGGAACACTCTAAGTTTCCACCCTCACATCAATTGCTGCTCATGAGATCCTGATCTCGTACCATGGAAAGCAAGAAATTGAAGAAAATTTCAAAAAATTATTGATAATTACTTGATACCAAAAGAGTATAATTGCATTTTGTTTAGAGGAGAGATATTCTAAAGCTAGTAGGCTTTCCTAGTTCTCATAGGATATAAATTTTCTAAAGAAAATAGAGAGAGAAATATTGAATAAATAACTTAAAATGGATTTCTAACTCTTACTAGGGTCAACTTAATTTTTTCAAGGGTCGACTCGAGAAAGCGCTCATTTTTGTTGCATTCTATCTTTCATCTATGGTCATTGTGGGGTCGACTCATCTATTTCTAGGATTCACTCATGCTTTCCAGGGGTCGACTCACGATCCATTTGAGTTGACTCGCAAATGGATTGGTTTTCACTGCTTTCTAACTTTTGTCTCGGCCATTCTAGAATCGATTCAACTTGTGCTGGGTCGACTCATGATTTTATAGGGTTGACTCACAAAAGTGTTATTTTTCACTCATCTCTATTTTTCGCTTGAGAATGTCTTGGGGCCGACTTGTGAAAGCATGCTGGTCTTCTTCGTTGTGCTGGGCTGACTCGTGTACTTTTAGGGTCAACTCCTGAATCCCCCAAAAATTGAAGTCTTCTGTCTAAGCTTGTGGATGTACAGGCATAACTTAGATTTCTACCGTATTTCAATGCGACACTCTATCGTATCCCACTATATCCCTCTATCCTAGTCCAAAGCTACACCCCTTATCCTTTGAACGGTGGTGTGATGGTTGTGAAAGTCCTTGAAGATCAAGGCACCTAGACCTACTATACTATCTATCCTTCTTTCGACCACTTTTTGGTCAATCCAATGTTGGTGGCACGCCCGCGGGCAACAACCCATGCCATTTGGCTTGTCACAACTCTTCTTTGCCGCACCTGAAATGGACTCTACAAGTGGATACCTCGATATATTCGGACGAGATGGAAAGACCACCAACATCAACGTCAACACCAACATCAACACACTTTCCTCCATGCCTCAAATCCTTCTTCGCTTGTCTTTCCTTAGGATGATGATTTCTGAGGAGGCTAAAGCTATAGGGGAACTATGAAGATATTTTCTCATTCCTAGAGATATCTATGTTGGTCTATGATTGAGAAATTAGGCAACAACAAATGTGCAGTTGAACGTTACTATTCGAATTATTTTTCTTTTTAGTTTGGCTTGGCTTAGGTGATTCTATATCCTTGCATTCCTTGGACTTTTCTTTCTATGATTAGCTCTCGATTTCTGATCTAGATTTAATAAACTTGGTCAATTACTTCTTCAAACAATTATGTCCAAATATACTTTCACCACTTTTACCCCTAGGCCCACCGTGGCCAAGGACCTTGTAGGCTTGTGGGATGTCTACAAGTTGCAAATTTGCTCTTTGTCTACAACCTCCATCCTTGCTTGGATTGATGACTCCAAGTTAGATGGTGAACCCTCTATGTTGCTACAAAGCCGACAGATGATCTTTCTATTTCTTAGCCCATAGATAGAGCAACTTCAGCAAGCCCCAAAGACAAAAATACTCTTTTTTTTTTCACCTGTAGCCATGCTAAAATCCATTCGAACATTGCTTGCCATTGCAGCATTTCATGATTATGAAATATGGCAGATGGATGTGAAAACTGCTTTTCTGAATAGATATCTTGATGAAGATATCTATATGGAGCAGCCTTTGGGTTTTCACTTCCAGTGATGGAGATCACAAGGTCTGCAAGCTGCAAAGGTCCATCTATGGACTAAAGCAAGCATCTCGGAGCTGGAATACTCGTTTCAATGATGCGATCAAATCGTTTGATTTCATCAAGAATGAAGAGGAACCGTGTGTTTACAAGAAGGTTAGTGGGAGTGCGGTTGTATTCCTCGTACTGTACGTGGATGACATCCTCTTGATTGGGAATGATGTTCCCATGCTAACCTCGGTCAAGGTCTGGTTGTCAAAATAGTTCTCCATGAAAGACCTTGGAGAAGCATCCTACATTTTGGGAATTAAGGTCTATAGAGATAGATCTAAGAGGTTGCTTGGCCTATCACAGAAGATGTACATAGAGGAGGTACTGAAGAGGTTCAGTATGGAAAACTCCAAGAGGGGTCTCTTACCCCTTAGGCATGGGATTCATCTCTCCAAGAAAATGTGCCCCAACACATCTGAAGAGATTCAACGCATGAGCAGGATTCCTTATGCTTCTGCAATAGGGAGCCTCATGTATGCCATGCTATGTACACGACCTGATATAGCCCTTGCTGTGAGTGTCACTAGCAGATATCAGTCGAATCCAGGCGAAGAGCACTGGACAGCTGTGAAGAACATTCTTAAGTACTTAAGAAGAACTAAAGATTTGTTCTTGGTCTTTGGAGGAGCATCGGAGTTAAAGGTAGAAGGATACACAGATTCAGACTTTATGACTGATATTGATGATAGAAAGTCTACATCTGGATATGTGTTCTTGTGCAATGGTGGTACGGTAAATTGAAAGAGTTCCAAACAACCGATCATTGCTGATTCTACCATGGAAGCTGAGTATATCGCCGCCTCTGAAGCTGCAAAGGAAGCCTTCTGGTTCAAGAAATTTATTGCAGAACTAGATGTAATGCCATCAGATGCCATCACACTCTACTGCGATAATAATGGCGCCATAGCTCTTGCTAAGGAGCCAAGGTCTCATCAGAAGTCCAAGCACATAGAGCGGCGCTTTCACCTTATACGCGACTACCTCGAGAAGAAATATGTCGAGGTGCAGAGAGTAGACTCCACGGACAACGTGGCGGACCCGCTCACTAAGTAGCTAAGTCAGTAGAAGACTGAAGCCCACCTTGAGAAGATGGGACTTAGATATATGACTGATTGGCTTTAGTGCAAGTGGGAGTTTGTTAGATGTATGCCCTAGAAGCCAATCTGGCTGACACATTATTAATTCTGGGACATAAATTTGTACTTGACTTTATAATAAATGGGCATCTTTTCATTCATATTATTTATGTGTCTATGAATCGTCCAAGGAATTAATAAGATGATGATACATATTCTCAAGAGTTGAGAATTTGAGCCATGTATCATTGGTGATTAATTTCTAAATGCTCCTGATCAATGGATCATCACGAGGATGGTGATCGATCCGATCAGTGCACAGATTGCTTTCCTTATGGATGGACGAGACTCGAGTCCACAGTGTAGAGACACTGAAGTGAGAGTGCAAGTGCTTCTTAGAGAACAAGGGTACTGAGCGTGACCAAGACAAGAAGTCACTTGGATGTCTATCCACTCGTCAGTGACTTGCTTGATGTTGCAGTAGTATGACTGGTCCTTTGACCTACGGTGCTTCGGCTACTCATAGTGAGGTTATTGTAGTTTGACTGCACATACACACATGGTCTCTAGCCATTTGGGTCCTTGTGGTGTAGATTGGCTGCAGTAAGTTCACTGTAGGAGTAGGGTATGCACCTACATGAAATCTATCGACCTTGATAGATGCGGAGAGATCCTATGTGATTTATTAGATTGAGTTCTAAGACCTTGGCCAGAGCAATAATATAAAGTGGAGAAAGAGTTTTCTATTATCGAACTCAAGTCGAATAAATCTAGACATATGACAGACGACGGGATTTGACGAGTTATCCATGACCTCCGGTCTGTAGGGATCCACGATAGAAGGACTGTATCATACGATAACTGCACCTAGAGGTTCATCATTCTATTCTGCTGAGTGGCCACTACATACTGCTAGGTGTCACTGGTGGATGGTGAGACTCACAGGGATCATCTTGATGGTCGATGAACCCTGATGAGTTGAGTTGAAATTGTTTCAACCCATTGAAAGGAGTTTTCAATGATATTGTGATAGAGATCGCAATATATCTCACTACCAGTCAGAATAGAACCTATGGGGTCACACACATTAGCGGTAATGACCGATCCGATGGTTGAATGTGATTAGGAATCACAAATAATCAATTAGATTGATAAATGAAAACCCGCTAAGAGTTAGTGGTTAGAAGAAGGATTAATTGCAATCGGATTGCAATTTAATTTAATTAATTGAATTTAATTTATTGGACTTGATCATGAGTCCTACTTGGAGTGGGATTCATGAAGTCCTAATTAGATTAGGATTTCAAATTAAATTAGAGTCCTACTTGGAATAGGATTTCTAAAGTCCTAATTGTCTTAGGGCTGAAATTTGAATAAGTCCTAATTAGATTAGGATTTTCTTAAATCCTAATTAATTTTAATTTTAATCTAATTAATTAAATGACTCCTAATTGGATTAGGATTGAAGAGTTCAACAGAGTCATGGTTCAATTAAATCCTAATTAGATTAGGATAAGGAGGAAATTGAAATGGGTTCATACAAGTCCTATTTTGACTAGGATTGGACTCATGCACTAGACCCAAATTAAATCACCCATTAATTTGATTAAGTGGCAGATTTAAATGGATAAGAGGGAGGGGAATATGCCCCTCTCTTTGAGCCATGCGTGGGAGAAAAAGGAAGGGAGCACGCCCCTCCTAGGTGGCATGAAATAGAGATAAGGATGAGCTCCTAAAAAATAGGAGCTCATCTTTATCCCTTTGCATTTCAAAATGGAGAGGTGATTTCGGCCAGAATTTTTGATGCTTTTCTTGGGCATTTCGTGAGAACCTCTCTTCCCTTCATTCCTCCTTCCAGCTGCAAGAGAAAAGGGAGAAAAAGAAAGGGTGGTGGCGCCTTCTTCTTCCTCTTCCTTGGGTCTAGCGCATGAAAAAAAGAAAAAGGCTGCAAGGGCTTTGTTTTTGTTCCTTGATCCACCCTTCTTCTACCTCCTCCCTTTTGGCATTCAAGAGTTGATAGTAAAGAGAGGACTTCAGCCATCAAAAGCCATCTCTGCAAGGGAGCTAGCACCCCGGGGAGATACATAGGCTTCGATCGAATCATTACCTCGTGTGGATACCCGTAGAGGCCGGACGCGTGTGCGGCTTCCATCGAACCTTCTACAAATCCACGTGAATCAGATTTGCGGAGACCATCTACCCACACAAGGTGAAGATCTGATCTTCTTAATGATTTTAAAATGATTTAAAATAATTTAATTCTAATCTATCTACAAACGAAAGGTTTTAAAATACGTTCATGCGATGAACGGATCCCGCATATGTTTTTCCGCTGCAATCTGAAAATTATTTCAAAATTTTCATGGCATATGAGGGATGCTAACAGTGGTATCAGAGCCATGGTTATGTAGATTGAGATTAGAATTAAATTTTTAAAGGCATTTTAGATCTGAAATTTAAATGATTATGCTTGCTGAAAATTTCTGCATGCAGAATTTTCAGCTTGCTGATTTTCTGCATGCTAATTATTGGATGCTTGGATTAATAATTCTAATGCTTTGATAATGTAATTACAAATATTTAGAATCATATCTTGCATAATCAGCAAGTCATGAGATGAAATAATCAGTTAAATATCAGATCTGAAAATAATTTTTATGCATGTGATGTGTATGGTGATGATCATGGATGGACCCTTTGAATGTGCTGAAATGTTCTGCAATGTTCTGTGATACATGTAATTTTAATTTTCAGATGCCTGCGTGCATCTTAAATTCATGTATTAGAGACCTGCGTGTCTCATAAAAAGGGTTGTAATTTATTTTTTTATTTTATTTTAATTTTTAAAGCAATCTGGGATGTAATCTGTGATGTATGTTGCACGTCGATGGTTGATCGATATGTACATCAACAAGCTCAACATGCGCGGATCGAGATCAAGGGTTGATTGAAGATGGATCAAGGAGTTGATCACAATTGGACCTATGTGATCAAGATCGAGTCAAGAGTTGAAGACGATCAAACCAATTGACGTGCATGTGCTTGTAAAATGACCCCATCCTGGATCCATGATCATCACCATTTAATTTTATTTTGATAAATGCCTGGATATTTAATGCTTATGTCTATGCGGGTAGATATATATTTGCATGAGATGTGAATACGCGATCGAGTGAGACCTAAATCGAAACCTTCCTAATCAGTCGAGGGTGAACCAACATGAGTTAGTCATATTAGATTAATTGATCTAATTGGTGTCTAGGCAAGCCTAAAAGGTGGTTACTTAATTAGGACCTTACTCTCTGAGTAAGGGGAGCCTTCCACCTGCTTACCTGGCCAATTGTTCGATTACCTCTTATGAAGAACTCAAGTTGCAAACACTAAGACTTGATTATGCAATATTAAGTCCATAGGTCTTCCACCGTAGTAGAGCTGCTAAGGTCTTTTCGGTGTTGATTTGTCTCGGCTGGACACAGTGGGCAAGTTGTATCGGAGGACTGGACCTCTCTATTAGACATGAGATGTTGCGGGGTAAAGGTGGGGTTGGGCACCAATAACTGTTAGGTGAGGACCCAATGACGACTTTATTTCTGCGGTTATACGGTGGGTCTGACTTAACTAAGTAATGGGGCCAATAACTGTTAGGTGAGGTCTTCATCACTTAGAGACCAAGTACCACTGCAATTTGCTTGAGAAGCATTGTACAAGAGTTGTACACTCATTCAATTATATGTCACCAATAACTGTTAGGTGAGGCGGCATGTAAATCGGTGAGACCGCAGTACCCACTAGAAATCCTAGTCGCGTAGGGTTTTCGTTTTTCCATCAGGGGAGTATGGGGGATTCGAGAAAATAGTGGGAGCATATTTGTTTTAAAAGTCTCTAGAACAAATAGAGTTCAAGTACAAAATCTAACTAGAATCTTTACTCTCTACAGATCACAATGTCAGCTTCAAACCCTTTGACCTGTATCCTTGAGACCAACAGACTGACCGGAACCAACTATAAAGACTGGCTTAGGAACCTGAAAATTGTTCTGAATTATAAGAAAATAGGGTATGTGCTCAAGAATGATATCCCTAGGCTACCAGCACGTCCTACTGATGATCAGCGTGAGACGCATCAGAAGTGGACTGATGACGACATTAGGGTCAAGTGCTATATCATGGCATCCATGACTAACGAACTTCAATGCCAGCATGAGAACATGAAGACTGCTAGGGAAATATTGGCTCACCTGCAAGAGTTGTATGGTGAGCAGAGCCGCACCGCACGCTTTGAAGTATCCAAGAGACTCTTCAAGGCAAAGATGCGCGAGGGGCAGTCTGTCCACGATCACTGTTTGACTATGATCAAGGACCTCGAGGAGCTTAAGAAGCTCGGTATGTCCATGCATAAGGAACTGCAGATAGATCTAATCCTGCAATCCCTTCCTGATTCATTTGGTCAGTTTATAGTAAACTACCATATGAATAAAATTGAATGCACTAAGACCGAATTGTTGAATATGTTGGTAACTGCTGAAGGGGCCTTGAAAGGTTCAAGGGGCTCTGTTCTGGCTGCTGAGCTGACTTCTGGTTTCAAGAGAAAGTCTACTTGGAAGAAAAAGAAGCCTGCAAAGAAGCAGAAGAAAGATAAGAAGCCTAAAAAGGAAGTTCAGAAGAAAAAGGCTAATGACAAGGGAAAATATTTTCACTGTAATGTCGACGGCCACTAGAAAAGGAACTGCCCTTCATACCTCGAGAGCCTGAAGAACAAAAGGGACACACCTTCTGAAGGTATGCTAGACTTGCTCGTGATTAAAACTAACCTTACGGTTTCTTCTACTTCTAGTTGGGTTATAGATTCTGATTCTAGTGCTCATTTGTGCACTACTATGCAGGGTCTAAAGGAAAGTAGGAGGCTGGCGGAAGGTGCAGTAACCCTTCGGGTTGGCAACGGGGCAAGAGTTGCTGCTGTAGCTGTGGGCACCTATCCTCTGCGATTACCGTCTGGATTTAGTTTACAACTTAGAGACTGTTATTATGTCCCTGCTGCTAGCAGGAATTTGATTTCTGTTTCGTATTTAGCACAGGATGGTCATATTTTGACCTTTGACAAAGACTGCTGTTCAATTTATTTCAGAAATAAATTAGTTGCACATGGTTTCATGATTGACAGTCTCTATCACTTGCATATTGATGTGTCTGTGAATGTTTCTGAGCAAGTAGTGAGTGCCATAGGATCTAAAAGATCCAGAGATGAGATAAACCAGAAGTATTTGTGGCACCTCAGGCTTGGCCATATTGGAGAGGATAGAATGAACAAAATGGAGAAAGATGGGCTTCTTGGCCCATTGACTTCTGAGTCATATCCAGTTTGTGAGTCCTGTCTTCAAGAAAAAATGGCTAGATTACCTTTTGTAGGACATGGGGAGAGGACCACTGAAATACCTACCCTGGTACACACTGATGTGTGTGGCCCATTCGATGTGCTAGCCAAGGGTCGTTATTCATACTTCATTACCTTTACCGATGACTATTCACGATATGGGTATGTGTATCTTATGAGATACAAATCTGAGTCTTTTGAAAAGTTCAAAGAGTTCAGAAATGAAGTAGAAAAACAGACTGAAAAAACCCTTAAGGTTCTTCGATCAGATCGAGGAGGAGAATACCTTAGTGGAGAATTTCGGGACTATCTCAAGAAAAATGGCATAGTCTCACAATGGACGCCTCCGGGTACACCTCAACTCAACGGGGTGTCAGAGAGGAGGAATCGGACTCTATTAGATATGGTCCGATCCATGATGAGCTTCACTGATCTACCTATGTTTCTTTGGAGAGATGCCTTATTATCCGCGATTTATTTATTGAATAGAATTTCCTCTAAATCCGTTCCTACTACACCGTATGAGATATGGCATGGTAAGAAGCCGAGTCTTGGTCATCTCAAGATTTGGGGATGTCTGGCCCACGTCAAGCGACTACAGGCGGACAAGTTAGAGCCTAGGACCATAAGTGCTCGTTTCATAGAATATCCTAAAGAGTCATTAGGATACAATTTTTATATCTCAGAGGATCACAATGTGTTTGTGAGCCGACATGCCGTCTTCCTGGAAAAATAGTTTATCCTTGATAGAGGCAGTGGGAGGAAAATTGAGCTTGAAGAAAAAGTCTCTGAAAAGCAACGAGTAATGGATCCTATAGAACCTATTCATATAGAGCCAGTACACATTGTACCTCCTCCACTTCGTAGATCTAGTAGGGTCTCCTATCCTCCTGATAGATACTTAGGTATACTAGTAGAGGATACCGAGGAAATGTTCCTCATGGGAGATAGGGAACATGTACAGGATCCCAATACCTACAACGAGGCGATATCTGATATCGATTCCGAGAAATGGCTGGAAGCCATGAAGTCAGAGATAGACTCCATGTATTCCAACCAAGTCTGGACCTTAGTAGATCCACCAGAAGGTATAGTACCTATTGGATGCAAATGGATCTATAAAAGGAAGATAGGTTCGGATGGAAAGGTAGAGACCTATAAGGCAAGGCTAGTGGCGAAAGGATATAGTCAGCGCGAAGGCATTGACTATCAGGAGACTTTTTCACCTGTAGCCATGCTAAAATCCATTCGAACATTGCTTGCCATTGCAGCGTTTCATGATTATGAAATATGGCAGATGGATGTGAAAACTGCTTTCCTGAATGGATATCTTGATGAAGATATTTATATGGAGCAGCCTTTGGGTTTCACTTCTAGTGATGGAGATCACAAGGTCTGCAAGCTGCAAAGATCCATCTATGGACTAAAGCAAGCATCTCGGAGCTGGAATACTCGTTTCAATGATGCGATCAAATCGTTTGATTTCATCAAGAACGAAGAGGAACCGTGTGTTTACAAGAAGGTTAGTGGGAGTGCGGTTGTATTCCTCGTACTGTACGTGGATGACATCCTCTTGATTGGGAATGATGTTCCCATACTAACCTCGGTCAAGGTCTGGTTGTCAAAAGAGTTCTCCACGAAAGACCTTGGGGAAGCATCCTACATTTTGGGAATTAAGGTCTATAGAGATAGATCTAAGAGGTTGCTTGGCCTATCACAGAAGATGTACATAGAGGAGGTACTGAAGAGGTTCAGTATGGAAAACTCCAAGAGGGGTCTCTTACTCCTTAGGCATGGGATTCATCTCTCCAAGAAAATGTGCCCCAACACATCTGAAGAGATTCAACGCATGAGCAGGATTCCTTATGCTTCTGCAATAGGGAGCCTCATGTATACCATGCTATGTACACGACCTGATATAGCCCTTGCTGTGAGTGTCACTAGCAGATATCAGTCGAATCCAGGCGAAGAGCACTGGACAGCTGTGAAGAACATTCTTAAGTACTTAAGAAGAACTAAAGATTTGTTCTTGGTCTTTGGAGGAGCATCGGAGTTAAAGATAGAAGGATACACAGATTCAGACTTTATGACTGATATTGATGATAGAAAGTCTACATCTGGATATGTGTTCTTGTGCAATGGTGGTACGGTAAATTGGAAGAGTTCCAAACAATCGATCATTGCTGATTCTACCATGGAAGCTGAGTATATCGCTGCCTCTGAAGCTGCAAAGGAAGCCTTTTGGTTCAAGAAATTCATCGCAGAACTAGATGTAATGCCATCAGATGCCATCACACTCTACTGCGATAATAATGGCGCCATAGCTCTTGCTAAGGACCCAAGGTCTCATCAGAAGTCTAAGCACATAGAGCGGCGCTTTCACCTTATACGCGACTACCTCGAGAAGAAATATGTCGAGGTGCAGAGAGTAGACTCCACGGACAACGTGGCGGACCCGCTCACTAAGCAGCTAAGTCAGCAGAAGACTGATGCCCACCTTAAGAAGATGGGACTTAGATATATGACTGATTGGCTTTAGTGCTAGTGGGAGATTGTTAGATGTATGCCCTAGAAGCCAATCTGGCTGACATATTATTAATTCTGGGACATAAATTTGTACTTGACTTTATAATAAATGGGCATCTTTTCATTCATATAATTTATGTGTCTATGAATCGTCCAAGGAATTAATAAGATGATGATACATATTCTCAAGAGTTGAGAATTTGAGCCATGTATCATTGGTGATTAATTTCTAAATGCTCCTGATCAATGGATCATCACGAGGATGGTGATCGATCCGATCAGTACACAGATTGCTTTCCTTATGGATGGACGAGACTCGAGTCCACAGTATAGAGACACTGAAGTGAGAGTGCAGGTGCTTGTTAGAGAACAAGAGTACTGAGCGTGACTGTTCGTACTTTCCTGTTTACCTGAAAATATGCTAAACAGATCGTTGTTAGAACCGACAAACAAAGTTTAAATTTAATTTAACTCTTACCTGTTCTACTTGAAGAATAGTGGTCGTAAGAGATCGATCCACAGGGAGGCGATTGGAGTTGCATAAAAATTAGAACGTTCATTCGGATTCAAAATCGATTTTTGAATATCAAAAGAAAAACATTACGTCGGGGATGTTGAATGTTTTCTAATTGAAAATAAACAAAGGGAAGAAGGAAAACTTTGCAATTGAAATTGGATGTAGAGTAGGGGTCGATTTCTAAAGACAGATTATGAATTAAAATCGTCAGTTGAACAGCAAAAATAAATTTCAGAGTTATCTTAAAACTAAAAATTTCAGAATATATAAAATAAATTGCGGAGACTAAACGAAACCTAGAACACGGATTGCATAAAAGAAAATTAATAGATTGTATATTAAGCAAATATTAAACCAAACCTAAAACACGGATTTCATGAAAGAAAATTGATTACAAGAACATAAAAGAAAATCCTTGAAATAAAAGGAACCAACAACTCGGCTGAACACTATAAAAAAAATATTAAAATAATATTTTCTTCTTCCTTCTTCTCAGAAAATAGGGCTTCTCCTCTGTTTCTTTTGAACCAGCTGACTCCCCTCCCAAGCCGACTCCTTCTTCTCCCCCTGGCTCTGTTTCTTGGCCTCCAACAAACTCTCCACCCTCCTCTGTTCTTTGGAACCGATCCCCAACCGAGCACACCCTCCTTCTTCTTTTCCCCTCCCTTTTATAGGTCCCCACCAGAGATCAGCCACATGGAGAGGAGGAAGAACGGGCGCCTGGGATCTCGGGGAACGTTGATCACGGACTGCTGGGAGGAGCCGATTACGGGATCACTTGGAGGCCGCCGCGGGATCGACGGGAGATTGCGGACGTGATGCTGCGATTTGGGGGAGAATCACAGCCGGCTGGAAATGGAAGAAGTTGCTGGGATGGATCGCAGAGGAGGGGCTGGCCGCTGGATTGATTCTTGGGCTCACTCGCGGAAGGTGGGAATGCGGATCCGGGCGCTGGGGCTTCAGGGTGCTTCACGGCCGGCTGCGAGATCTCGGGAGGAGCCGATCTTGGCCTCGGTGGATGGTGGACCAGTCGCGGAAGGAAGGAAGCATGTGGGATGAGGCGTGGATTCGGGACGATGGGATTCCGGGTGTTGCTGGCACGGTGGCTGGCACGGTGAGAACTTCCTTCTTTGGTTGCTGGGAAGGAGCGGAAGGTGGGCTGCTGGCACGCGATCTCGGCTTGCATCCCGGCTGGAGCTGGGAGGAATCGCGGAGATGATGGCGTTGAAGATGCGGACGCGGGCGGCTTGGATCATGGGAGAGGCACCAAGTGGCTTGGCTGAGATTTTCTTTTCCCTCGTGAGATGGGAGCTAGGAGACACCAAGTTCTGTCCAATTAGTCATATAGATAAAAAAATAATATGATATGAAATTTGGCTTGTAGACGGATGGACTTAGTTTGTCACGGGTCATCTATTCTGACTGAAGGCCAATTGCAAGTCTTTCAAGTCATGGGTCACCCAGCACCTCATAGTTATGATATGGCCAAATTAGATTTGCCCAAAATTCTTTCCCAAAAATACAGAAAAATTGGACTCGATTCGGACCCGAACCCACTCGGACCCGAGTCGGGTCTGGGAAGTCAAATTTGTACTCAATGTGCATTTTATCTCTAATTTATGATAATCTGTGCCAAACCCAAATATAATATTAATCCAGTGAATTTATCATTATTGGTTAGCAATAATATTAATTTAGGTGACATATAGGTCGCACTTTTGTGCTCTCATCAGTGACCAAGATAAGAAGTCACTTGGATGTCTATCCACTCGTCAGTGAATTGTTTGATGTTGCAGTAGTATGACTGGTCCTTTGACCTGCGGTGCTTCGGCTACTCATAGTGAGGTTATTGTAGTTTGACTGCACATACACATGGTCTCTAGCCATATGGATCCTTGTAGTGTAGATTGGCTGCAGTAAGTTCACTGTAGGAGTAGGGTATGCACCTACATGGAATCTATCGACCTTGATAGATGAGGAGAGATCCTATGTGATTTATTAGACTGAGTTCTACGACCTTGGCCAGGGCAATAATATAAAGTGGAGAAAGAGTTTTCTACTATCGAACTCAAGTCGAATAAATCTAGACATATGACAGACGACGGGGTTTGACGAGTTATCCATGACCTCCGATCTGTAGGGATCCACGATAGAAGGACCGTATCATACGATAACTGCACCTAGAGGTTCATCATTCTATTCTACTGGGTGGCCACTACATACTGCTAGGTGTCACTGGTGGATGGTGAGACTCACAGGGATCATCTTGATGGTCGATGAACCCTGATGAGTTGAGTTGAAATTATTTCAACCCATTGAAAGGAGTTTTCAATGATATTGTGATAGAGATCGCAATATATCTCACTACCAGTCAGAATAGAACCTATGGGGTTACACACATTAGAGGTAATGACCGATTCGATGGTTGAATGTGATTAGGAATCACAAATAATCAATTAGATTGATAAATGAAAACCCGCTAAGAGTTAGTGGTAGAAGAAGGATTAATTGCAATCGGATTGCAATTTAATTTAATTAATTAGATTTAATTAATTGGACTTGATCATGAGTCCTACTTGGAGTGGGATTCATGAAGTCCTAATTGGATTAGGATTTCAAATTAAATTAGAGTCCTACTTGGAAAAGGATTTCTAAAGTCCTAATTGTCTTAGGGCTGAAATTTGAATAAGTCCTAATTAGATTAGGATTTTCTTAAGTCCTAATTAATTTTAATTTTAATCTAATTAATTAAATGACTCCTAATTGGATTAGGATTGAAGAGTTCAATAGAGTCATGGTTTAATTAAATCCTAATTAGATTAGGATAAGGAGGAAATTGAAATGGGTTCATACAAGTCCTATTTTGACTAGGATTGGACTCATGCACTAGACCCAAATTAAATCACCCATTAATTTGATTAAGTGGCAGATTTAAATGGATAAGAGGGAGGGGAATATGCCCCTCTCTTTGAGCCATGCGTGGGAGAAAAAGGAAGGGAGCACGCCCCTCCTAGGTGGCATGAAATAGCGATAAGGATGAGCTCCTAAAAAATAGGAGCTCATCTTTATCCCTTTGCATTTCAAAATGGAGAGGTGATTTCGGCCAGAATTTTTGATGCTTTTCTTGGGCATTTCGTGAGAACCTCTCTTCCCTTCATTCCTCCTTCCAGCTGCAAGAGAAAAGGGAGAAAAAGAAAGGGTGGTGGCGCCTTCTTCTTCCTCTTCCTTGGGTCTAGCGCATGAAAAAAAGAAAAAGGCTGCAAGGGCTTTGTTTTTGTTCCTTGATCCATCCTTCTTCTACCTCCTCCCTTTTGGCATTCAAGAGTTGATAGTAAAGAGAGGACTTCAGCCATCAAAAGCCATCTCTGCAAGGGAGCTAGCACCCCGGGGAGATACGTAGGCTTCGATCGAATCATTACCTCGTGTGGATATCCGTAGAGGCCGGACGCGTGTGCGGCTTCCATCGAACCTTCTACAAATCCACGTGAATCAGATTTGCGGAGACCATCTACCCGCACAAGGTGAAGATCTGATCTTCTTAATGATTTTAAAATGGTTTAAAATAATTTAATTCTAATCTATCTACAAATGATAGGTTTTAAAATACGTTCATGCGATGAACGGATCCCACATATATTTTTCTGCTGCAATCTGAAAATTATTTCGAAATTTTCATGGCATATGAGGAATGCTAACACCCGTATCCAGCTGATGATCACTGTGGCCGAGTCTCCCTCAAGGATGTGCGCTCGGCCCCCATCCTCTGTCTCGTGTAGAAGAAGCCCTCCCATGCTGCTTGGAGCTCCGCCTGTATGACTGATAACCCATCGGTGCTCCGTCCGCCTGCAGCAATCAACTATGAATCATGATCTCTGATCATAAATCACATGCTAGCCCTGCTGCCATATCCAGTACCACTACTATTAAATTCACCTTTAGATAGCCGGAGGGTGGGGTTTCCCAAGAGATAAGGAGGAACCTAGGCGCTGAAGCAGCCAAACGGGGGTTCCAGATGTCTCTGGCCATCTTAGATAAACTCGCCGTAGTAGTCCTGATGATCTCACCCGCCTGGATGCGGTCTCTCTCGGTGACACTCCACGAAGTCTCCCATCTGTCGTCGAAAACCCGGGCATTTCTATCAAACCATATGTGGTACGCCACATAGGCCAGTCAGATCCCCCACACTAACGACCGCGGACTCTGCGTGGTCTTCCTCAACTGGTGTAGTAGGTCATTTGCAGATCGGATAGCCTGGTGTTGGGAGATGAGATTTGGAGACCTCTGATGCTACTCAAAAATATGAAAAATTTCATCCAATTAAATTCGCTGGACCTCTAAGGTGCATTAATGAGATTCGTAGATGACAAGTCAAGCTTCATTTGAGGATAGAGTTTGAGGCAAAAGATGTGGTCAGGAAGATGGTTGGGGTAACATATAGATTAGTCAGCCTATATGGATGGACGGCTAGATGTCAACCCTCGAGGTTGATGTTTAGATTTGGGATTGCTGACTTGTAGCTCCTATCAAATTCAATATGGATGGCTCGGTTACCTTGACTGGGTATTCTTGCTTAGATTGGTAATAAAAAGCTTTTTGGAGAGTGATCACTATAGTTCTTGGCAATAAGGGTAAGTTGATAATGAATTGATTAATATCACTTTTTTACTAACTTAACCCTTTCATTTTATTTTACAACTTCTCTGGAGGCCATTCTAGTTCAACCTATCCAGTCTGAGGTTGAGCCATCAGCCCCAAAAGAAAGAAAGCTGTGGTTAGCAACCCTTGGACCCACTTGTGAACCGGAAGGATAAAAAGGGGTTAAATAAATGGTCTTTGCTCATTGTCGGTGACTCGACCAACATCACCACTTTTATATTGGCCGAATCTCATCAAGAACTCTCCCACCTCTAAGTCCAACTAGTAGAGCCCCTTGAAGATCAGCTTGTTGTCCAATCGACTAATACAATTTGGGTCACTACAACAATCCCGCCCAAAGCCTTAATCACATTTATGAGGTCTAAACATCGTAGTTGGAGCTGTCTAGGCAGACACCATAGAACCCTTGATAATTTCCGTTCCTCACATGGATCCTTTTCTAGAGTCCATCACCAAATTTTCTTTCTCAAGCTCCTCATTCACTAACAAACAAGTTAAAGTAAGTAATTGAATTTTATCCTCCTTTTGCTTATAGCCTTATCCTAACGAGTCTGTTCTTGCTTGCAGATCAACAATAGCTATAGTCACTTCATCGGCCAGGCTGGCTATGCATTCAGCCAGGCCATCTTTGGTCAACATTCTTGTCCCACCTAGTTCTCTAGATATAATCCTGAAGGCCAAGGGAAATTTGAAGTGTTATCGATCTCAACCTTGATGACCTAAATAGCCCTCGAAGGATGACTCAAATCTGTAGTGCAATTCACATCTTGTTGCACGCCACTAATCTCCCTATTGGTCAAGCAGCAAACCTGATTGATCTAAGAGATAAATTTTCTTAGTTTGCCTAGACCACCAGTCGCTACCTTCGCTAATTGAGGATATTAAATGACCTCACAAAAGGAGAAGTTTGAGTTCCAAGTAACCATTCTCAAATACAAGCTAAAACAAACTATGAACCCTTACGATAACGTCTAGGACAAGATTCAGTCGATGAAGCACCTAATTACATCTATAGAAGCCCAGCTGATTGAAGCTCATGATAAGTTGAAGGCTTTGGACGTGACTTCAGTTGAGGAGAGGAACAATGTAGAGAAGCTCAAAGATTTAGATGAAGCATAGGATCGGCTTCATAACTGCATTTTCCAAATTCCAAAAATTCTTAGTAAGATGGACAAGGCTGATAAAAAGGCTGAGCAACTATAATGTGAATAGAAGCAAATCAAGAATATCGCTAGGAATTTATAAGCTCCCTCATCTTGTAAACGTTGACTTTCATAATAGATCGATGTATCGGCCTTGTGGCCGAAAACAATTATGCCAAATGGATTTCCTTTCTCAGGGCCAATCATTATTATTGAGTACTTTATTTGTAATTCCAAATCTGGACTAAACCTAGAAATCTCCATCCTACTCCTCTCATGGATATTTGCATGGTACGAGAATTATTTTACCCATAATCAATGTGAGGATTTCCGATCGATCGAATAATTGAGTTCTAGACCGAACAAAACCTTTTCCAAAGATACCAATGCTATACCCTATGCTATATGAGTCTAACTCATATAATAGTCGGGGAAAGAATAGTGACATCTAAACTAGACCTTGTAATGAAGGTAGATCGTGTTGTAGGACAATAGTAGTGCTCCCCACCACTTATCATCCCTAAAGAATAACCTGCTCTAATAGTAGAGACTTATGTCAGAATAATTCCATCAACATTTTTTCCAGCAGCCATCTACAAATCAAGACGGTTAAAGCTTACCGTGGGTTCAACTATCAGCCTTATATCAACCAAATCACCGATGATTATCTATTCAATCTGTCTTGTTCTTGCATTCACTTTGAGGATACCATCCTCATCGCATCAGTTTTTAAATCTCAAGAACTCTGTGAGATGATCTTCCGCATTGTCCTTCTTGTAGGCTAAAATGTGAAAGTCATGCTTTTCGAGGATCCAACATTCTCATATTGTGAAATCTGATTGGCTGATTTATCCACCATACGGGTATAATTGGGCTGAGTTCACCATAATATGCACTGAAGCATCCTATGGAAGATTATACTAACCCTCAATAATAGACACAAGCCTCTTGACTAGCTCTACGATCAAAGCCAAGTGTCTTATGTTTTTCCATAAGTGGCCTCAATACACTACAGGAGAAAGAGGATTTTCCGACTCTTTTCTGCCGACGCTATAAGAAAGCGTCACTAATTTAGTCACCGCGCCAAATTTTAGTGATGCGAGTGGATAGCGTTGGTATATTACGACGCTTAAAAGTGGAAAAAAATGAAAAGAGTGCTACGACGACGTTTATAAGTGTCGTCGAAGCCTAACGCGACATGATGCTTTTACCCCCCCCCCCCGCCCCCCTCCCCACCAGAAATCCCAAATCGTCCCGCCCCCCTTTTTCCTCCTCCCGCCTCCCCATCAAAATCCCTAAACCTAGCTGCCATCATCCCAAACCCCCCATTCCTCCCTAATCCCATCCCCCTTTGCATCATCCCAACCCCCCCTTTCCTGTCTCCATCAGCTGGAGGAGGTAGCAGTGGACGCGGAGGAGGACCGCCGTTGGAGGGGGGAGGAGAGCCTCCAAAAGAAGCGCTGCAAGGGCATGCAGGCCCAGCCTTCCATGCCTCCGCCCTCGAAAAGAAGGTGATCTACTTGGCCCTTTTGATCTGTAGTTCTAGGATCCTGGATCGCTAGATCGGCCCGACCGATGGGTTTGCTAGGATTTTCCTAGTTGTAGGTCTAGGGTTTGAGATTTGGAGCTCACGATCGCTCATATTTCTCTGTGAATTTGCAGCTGGAGAGCCTAGGGTTTCGTGGTACCTCTTCTCAAGGATTGGGGAGGAGGAGGAGTTCAAGGAGTAGGACAAGGACTTCGTCGAAATGGAGAAGCAGGAGCCGTTGGAGATTGCCATGGTCGCCCACTGCCTCAACTCCCAGCCGCTGTTCGACCTCTACTGCCAGGCAGTGGCTGACACCATCAAAATGGGATGCATTTGTTTTCCTGAGGTAAGGGTCCTCGAAAGCAGGAGAAGGTGTCAAGTGTCGTTTCAAGCAGGAGCAAAGCATGATTCCAACATCAGTGATATCAAGTTGTTTTAACTGCATCGCATGCTATTTCAACTGCATCTTGAAGTATGCATCTTGAAGCATACATCTTGGAGTGCTTGCAACTACATCGCATGCTATTTCAACTGGCAGTTTGTTTATCGTCTGCTGCAAACCGAGGTTGGGAATGCTCCTTCAGTTTGTCTTTTTTTGTTTTCCCTTTTGTGAGTTGATGTGATTATTTGGGCAAACTTGTGCCCTGCGTCTATATTGTTGATCGTGGGTGTTAACAAATACTTGGAAGCTGTTAAGAACGGATTCACAATTGGGATGAGATGCAGAATGAGATTTGAGGATGTCCAATTTCAAAATGGGATATTGGAGTTGGAACTCTGGTTTCTAGTTTTTTAAAATATATTTTTTTAAAAAAATGTTTATAACGACGCTTTAAAGCGTAAAGCACCGTTATAAATGTCCTGGGTGCACTAAAGAACCAAGATAATCTCACGGTTAAAAGCTTCGGCAAACTAAACAATTTTCCACCCTCTCCTGCCCGATGTTTTTGCGACATTTTGGAAGCGTCGTTGTGAAAATTATCGACACTTATAAGCGTCGGTATAAGCTCTAAAATGCGTCGAAAAAGACTATTTTTATTGTAGTGATATAGTGGCTACTTGAGTGGTTACTGCTTCCAATAAGTCATCTAGAATCTCCTCCATATAGAACTTCAATAGCATGACTATATCTTGTAGAAGGCCGGCTGGAGAATGAGTTAATTCTACTTAAGGAGCTTAACTTTTGAAATTAGGCTTCCAGGGAGGAGTAGAGCCGGTTCTCCGTATCTGATCAGCCTTAAACTTGACATAATTAGTCTTTACTCAGTCTATCTTCGATAACTATTCAATTTATCTGGTTTGATGGTTTCCTTACTCAGCTTGTGAGACATCATATAGTTCCTGTTTTGAGCTGCTCTCACCCTTGCTCGGTCTTGGTGCGGACACTAGTACTGGACTGATTATTTTGCGGGATCACGGTCCAGCCACTTTCGTTGTGGTTGGATTGATTTATGTTATTTTTATTTTATGTTGGTAGGATTAATTTGCATATTGTCATTTGAGGACCTTTTTTCGGATTGTCTTCTTTGTAGGGACTTATTTGTTATTTTGTGGCCCTATATATATATGGGGCATGCATTTGTTTAAATTTAATGAACGATGAATGAGAACTAATCTTCTTTCTTCTTCCTCCTACTCTATTCTCTTCTTCTTTCCCCTCTTCTTCTCCTCTTCCCCTTAGTCTCTCCTTCCCTACCTCTGTCCTGCATCAGCTTTGGTATCAGAGCAGGCCCGACTTTGCCTCTGTTGCTGAAGTCAAGGGATCCAGTTTATGGACGGACCCCCGTCGATTCCTTTTCAGCATTTTCCTCATCTGCATTTTGCTGGAGTAATTGCACCGCAAACGCCGAATTGAACGGAGGATCGCTGCATGGCACGCATTCCGAAGAAGAAGGGTCGTTCCCTTTCTTATTTGTTCTCTTCCCTCTCCATCATCTCATCCCCCGTGAAGAGAAAAGGGACGAAGCCCTTGATCGGTTATTTCAATTTCAAAAATAAACCACGCAATAGCACGTATTCTGTAGGATAGTGATTACGGGTGTCGGTCCACAGGGATTGAAGACAAGTTATTTTTCTTTTAAAAATAAATCAAAAAGAAGGATTTGCTAACTTGATTTAACTAAATTAAACTATGAGTGCGAATTGGAATTGATCAGAGTAAATAGATCTAGGGTTTGGAATCTACCACATAGCATTGCATCAAGGACTATGTTCTTAATTTTTGTCTTTTGGAGAGGCATGCAATTTGGCTACAAGCCTTTTAAAATAAAATCATAATGAGTGTTAGGAAGATCCATCTTCGGTGTAGCATGAAGTGTCTACCTAAGTATGTTAATCTAGGATGCAGCACACTTCATCTTCCTAGGCATGGATCATCTTAGACTACTTTAGCAAACATGATTAATAACTAGCATGCTCAAAGTTTAAATATCATAAAGGAATATTTTATTGAAAATAAGAATTTAAACAAGCTCCAAAATAATAAAAAAGTAAGAACTACAATGCCCTGATACATTGCTAGGGCTTCATCCAGCCCTAGACTAGACGTTTAGCCGAGCATGGCTTCCGGACAACCTCCCATCTTCAAATGAAAGCCTTCACCTCCCATTATTCCAAAATATTACAAAATATTCTCTTCCCCCCCCCCCTTCTCTCTTTTTTTTTATTTCTTTTCTCTGGTTCGGCTCTCTTCTTCTCTTCACCGAAACAGGGTCTCCCCTGTTTTTCCTCAACCGAGCTCCCCCCCTCCGGCTCTCTTCTTCTACCCTTTATATAGATCTCTCCCTGGCAATGAATCCAAGGGGAACGGATGCATGATCCTTGGGCGGAATGCGCATCAATGGCCGGATCATGGGAGCTGGTCGCAGAAGAGTGGTCGGTGGAAGATGAATACGGACGAAAGAAGGGGTTGAATACACATCCCGATTTGGATGCGTGATCCTTGGCTTGATGCGGGAGGCTGAATCACCGCTGCTGGGATTTCCTTCACGGATGTAGGGGATACGCTGGGAGGAGCCAATCGGAGTATCGATGGGAATCCGGAAGAGGGAGAGGCGGAACGCCATTTCTGTGATTCGGCAGTTGGTGGCTGGGCGGATTGATGCGGATGGCACGCGGCTGATGTGGCTGGCACGGGCGGCGGATCTGCTCGTGGGCTCGACGGGAGGAAGTCGTGGACGGTCGGGATGCTTACGGGGAGGAAGAAGATGAACAGTGAACGGGCTGGGACGAGCGGCCGGTCTGGGATGCTACGGCTGTAAAAGGAAGGGAGTGATTAGGAGAATTAGGAGAAGATGACGATGCTGGGGCGGAGGAAATCCTTTGATCGCGCGGGAAGGAATGAGGAGGGGATCACGCGGGATCTTCCAAAACAGGGAGGGGAAGAGAGTGGGAGATGAATGCGTGAGAGTTATTATATATATTTATATTATTTTTATTTTTTATTATTTTTTATATAATAATTTTTTTTTATTTGTTTTGAAAAGTGGTTGGGGTCCACTCGGGTAGGTTGGAAGGGCTTGGTCCTGAATCTAAAATAGAGAAAGTTTGGACACATGGAGAAAATGGGAGAGGCCTCTGTTTTGCTAGGTTGGGAAGCTTGGTGCACACGGAGAAATATGACGTGGACAAAGAAATGGATAGCTTCATGCACATGTGGGAGAAAGTAGTCCACACATGGAACAGATTGGGACTAGTTTGTGAAATGGGTTGACTCGACCTGCACACATATTAGACTAAACTAATATAGAAAATTAAACCAACTTGGATTACCTCTAATAATGCAATGAAGAGGGGAAACACATTGTCTTATGTTTAAATTTAAAATATATGCATAACAATAATAATAAGTGCCATGTAAAGTAGATAAATTTATACATTATTTAGCACTTATCACACCCCCAAACCTACATTTTGCTAGTCCTCGAGCAAAATAAAATTAGAAAAGAAAAACTCTAACTCACTTTCGCAGGCATCGCGATTGCATTCACTATATGCAACAAGGCTTTAAACCCCCAGGTTACCCTAGTGGATGAGTTATAGTCTCGTGAGGATTTCCAGTGAAGATACCCACAAATTTCAATAAATCATTTATTATTATTGTTATTATTATTTTTTTATTTATTATTATTATTATTATTATTTTATTATTATTTTTTTTATTTTTTATTTTATTATTTTTATTTATTTATTTAGATCGATTGATCTATGAAGTGAAAATCAAATTCTACTAGCTAAGATTTTCAAAAACTTTTTTATTATTATTATTTTTGTTAAAATCTAATTTAAGATACATAAATGATAAGAGTTTCAAAGCACACACAGTTTTATTTACTAAGTCAGCCCAAATTCTAGGTTAGTATGCAATCTAAGTTAAAGTCATTAAGCTTCCTTTAGGGAGTTGTAAGACTCATTTATACTGGAGTGCTCGGTGAAATCTGGACCGTACACAAGCTAAGGGTTCGGATCTTCAAAATTGTTGCCCAGATAGACAACCCAAGAGGGGGGGTGAATTGGGTTTTAAAATAATTTTGCAATTAAAACATTTGAGGATGACTAATTAATACTTTTGCAAGATGATTAATTAGTTGCTATGTGCTGTGAGTGAAATGAGAGTGAGAGAGAGAGACACAAGCAATCACAAACACAATGTTTATAGTGGTTCGGAGCTAACCCTTGCTCCTACGTCCACTCCCCAAGTCTCACTTGGGAATTCACTATAACCCCTTGGATTACAGCCGGTTGTTTTACAAGCTCACAACCCAACTTGTTGTTTTACGAGCTCACAACGAACTCGGTCGGTTTTCCCAGGCTCACCGACTAGAACCACCCCGATTGTTTTTCCGGGATCACAATCGAACCCTTACACGTTGGTTTTACCATCGGCTCACCAACCAACCTCTACACTTTTGATTCAATCCCCTGATTGAATCAAGCAAAGACAAGATGGAAAGAACAAGGACAAACAGAAAAACAGAGCTTCTAAAAAGCAGATATACAGCAATTTAAACTAGAGAGAAGTTAAGAGCCCTCAAACACTTTTGAGTTGGAGTAGAGAAGGGCTTCTTGAACTGTGAGTCTCCTCTTGAATGTCTGGTCGACTTGAAGGCAGGAGGAGACTTCTTTAAATGCTGGGAAGAGGTAGCTGGATGGAGTTAATAGCGCTCTTCCTTCTTTTCTGTTGAAAACCAGTTGGCAGAGATAGGATGGTTGATTTCTTTGAGTGGAATGGTGCTTCTCTGCCTTGCTACAGTCCTCTGTGGCTATTTAAGCCATCCCCCACGGAAACTAGCCGTTAGACACCTTTTTCTGCCCGTTCTGCACACTCTGCACATCCTGACAATATGTCCGTTGGGGTCGGAGTCGACTCGCGCGATCTGGAGTCGACTCGGCTGTAGCGGGAGTCGACTCATGCTTTTCTGGAGTCGGCTCGGCAACTGTTCCGGATTTGAATTAAAGTGACCTCCGCGACTGGGAGTCGACTCGACTTAACCCGGAGTCGACTCGCCAACTTCTGGAGCTAACTTGCCATTTTCGGAGTCGGCTCATCCCATGAAGTCCATGGAGCTAATTTTTCAACTTGGCCCACTCGAGTCGACTCGACAATCCTGGGAGTCGACTCGGCGCTCAGAGCCCGAACTTCCGATCTTCTGTCTTTTGGCTCGTCCAGTCTTGGAGTCGACTCGAACTGTTCCGGAGTCGACTCGGCTCTCAGTTTCCGAAACACAACCTTCTGCCTTTTTGATGTAGCGCTGCCTTGGAGTCGACTCGAGCTGTCTGGGAGTCGACTCGGCTCTCAGAGACAATAATTCGGTCTTCTGTCTTTTTGGGGTCGCGCTGTCTCGGAGTCGACTCGCGCATTGCGGGAGTCGACTCGGATCTCAGAGTCCGAAAACTGCTCTCTGACTTTTGCCTTGTGTACCACTGAGAGTCGACTCTCGCTTTCTTTGGAGTCGACCTGCCAACCATCGGAGTCGACTCGCGTTCCACAGGAGTCGACTCGAATCTCAGGGTCGAAAATCGCTCTCTGACTTTTCTGTCTGTAACTCCTTGGAGTCGACTCATACTACTCCGGAGTCGACTCGGTAATCATCGGAGTCGACTCGCGCACTTCAGGAGTCGACTCGCTGACAGGTTTTGAGTTGAGTCTTTTTGTTCGTCTGTCAGTTCTCAGTCGGAGTCGACTCGTAATGATCCGGAGTCGACTCGAGCCCGTGCCAGTGATTCTGATACGCTTGGAGTCGACTCGTAATATCCCGGAGTCGACTCGAGTCTCAGACTTTGGTTCAAACTGACTTCTTAACTTATCCAAAATATCTTGAACCAAGTCTAGAAACACTTAGACAAGATTTTCACTGAAACACTCAATTGAATTCATTAGTAATCAAAAGATATACTCAATTGTTTGAGCTCATCAAAATCAAATAGGGTTTTAATCAATCACTCCACAATCTCCCCCTTTTTGATGATGACAAAACATTGAGTATATGTAAAGTGAATTGCTCAATAAACAAGAAAATGAAATCTATAAATGAATTCAAGTGTCTGGTTTTTTAATTTATCCAAACTTGAAAGGTGTGAAACAATAAATTTTGGAGTTAAAGCTCCCCCTTTCATTTGGAATTATATAAGCCTTCATGTCATGCACTCAATTGTTTGGCTTATATATATTTAATGATTTGACTTTCTTAAAAATTCAGATTCTCCCCCTCAACATATGCATTCTACTTTGTTTTGATTCTCTGAATTTCCTTTTAATGCATTGAAGTTTTTGAACTGAAATTTTTGGTTTTTAGAGAAAAAATCTGTCAATTTGTTCTTGAGTAGGATTCAACTAATCTCCGAATATCCCTTGAATAGATTCTGGAGATTACTCCATTAGGAGCCCCAACAGAGAGATAATGAGCCTCGAGGTACCAAATCCACTAAGAACAAATTATGTTTTAATTTTTGATTTCTTTTATGTTGATTCCATTTACATATCTATTAAATATTTCTCCCCCTTTTTGTCATCGTATCAAAAAGGAAGTGAGTATAACACGCAATCATTTAGAGAGCAAATTGCACAAAATTGAAGAGAATATGTCTACTCATCGTATTGATGTGTATGTAAATACATTTGTGAATACAATAAGTAAAGCAAAAAGAATACATGTCAAAATACAAAAAGATATCTAAGGCTTCCTCGAGGAGGATGCGGCTCCCCGGGGCATGCGCTCTGCAAGTAGTGTGACTGCATTGGTGACGTGCTCGAGCTGTCGGATAATGGCCGAGGTGGCCCTGCTATGTGTCGTATCGAGCTCGGTCACCGACTGCTGAAGTGTGTCAAGCTTGGCGATGAGCACATTCGCCAAGCGCTCGGCCCCCTGGGTAGTGGTGCCCATGTCGTGTCGCATGTCATCGCGCATCTTCCGAGTGGTGCTCGTGACTTCGCTCATGCTGTGGAACTGGGCTTGGATCAGGAACCTTACATTGTAGATCTCTTCCCGCACATGGGCCGTCATCTCAGCCACGGCTGACAGGGAAGGGACCAACGCTGAAGAAGGTGCAGGAGAAGGAGCAGGCACTGAACCCCGGAGCTCCCTAAGTAGGTCGTCCCGGAGATCTCTAACTATCTCCTGCCGCAACTCCCGAAGCTGCTCAGGAGCGATCCGGACCTCCATGGGCTGAGTAGGTGGAGCTGAGGAGGAGGGTCCGGCTGAGGTGGTGGGAGCAGAAGTGGAGGGAAAGGTAGGATAGTCTGAGTCTGGGTCAGGACTGGGGGAAGGTCTGGTGGTATGTGTGGAGGTGGATGATTTCCTAACCCAGGTTCCCTCGACCTTCCGAAACCCCATCCTGTGTAAGGTTCCCGGACGAATGTGATCTGTCCATCGCAATGCGCGAGAGGGTTCCCCCTCAGGAATGGAAATCTCGGCCTCCCTAAATAGAAGAGTGAACATCATGCCATAGGGGAGGATGAGCCTAGGTCTATCTAGTGGCTCACATAGGTATCTATACATCATCTTGGGAAAGTTGATTGGGGTGTCCTGGAGGATGTAGAACATAAGAGCTAGCTCTCTCTCAGATACAAAATCGAAGCGGCCAGTCTTTGGGAAGAGGGACCTAGAGATGATACTCAAGAGGAGCCGCATCTCAACTGAAAGTGAGCTAGCGGACACCTCATCTAAGGGGGACTGAGGTGGATGACCTAGAATGGCCGTAAGGGCCTCAGTCCTATCCTCGGGGTGTGTGGGAGCCACCCCTACTTGTGGAAGATGGAGGACCTGAGCAATGATATCCTCCGAAATGAATAATGGGACACCGGCTACCGTGCCCTCGATACCCCCATCGCCCCTATGTACAGTACCGTAGAACTCCCTAACTAGGCCAGGGTATGTGGAGAGATCTAGGGAACAAAAATACTCTAAGCCTGTTGCCCAGATAGACAACCCAAGAGGGGGGGGTGAATTGGGTTTTAAAACAATTTGGATAATTTAAAACGTTATGGATGATTAATTAAAAACTATGCCAAGTTATTTAATTAATTACTATGTGCTGTGAGCAATATGAAATGAGAAGAGGAAGAGACAATCAATCACAAACACAAGTTTTATAGTGGTTCGGAGCTATCCCTTGCTCCTACGTCCACTCCCCAAGTTTCTCTTGGGAATACACTATAACCCCCTTGGATTACAGCCGGTTGTTTTGCAAGCTCACAACCAAACTTGTTGTTTTACGAGCTAACAACGAACTCGGTCGGTTTTCCCAGGCTCACCGACTAGAACCAACCCCGATTGTTTTCCCGGGCTCACAATCAAACCCTTTCACACGTTGGTTTTAAAACTGGCTCACCAACTAACCTTTATCCCCTTGATTCAATCCCCCGATTGAACCAAGTAAATACACGTAGTAGAAAGAAAACAGAAAATAAGCTTCTCAAAAGCAGGTATGAAACAATATATTCAAGGATGAGTTTAGAAGCCCTCAAACGCTTTTAAGCTTAAGTAGAGGAATGGCTTCTTGACTCTGGTCTCCTCTTGGATGAGTGATCGACTTGAATGTAGGAGGAGGAAGCTTTGAATGCTGGGGAGAAGTTGGTGGCGCAGTAAATGCTGATCTCCCCTTTTTCTCGTTGAAGAGCACTTGCAAAGCTTGAAGACTTGAATGCTTGGAGTGGAATGTATCTTCTCTATTTTGCTACAGTCTTCTGTGGCTATTTAAGCCAACCCCCACGGAAACTAGCCGTTACTCCACTTTTTCTGGCCGTTCTGCACACTCTGCGCAGCCTGACAATGTGACCGTTGGTGGGTTGGAGTCGACTCGCGCGATCAGGAGTCGACTCGGCTGTAGCGGGAGTCGACTCAAGCTTTTCAGGAGTCGACTCGGCAACTGTTCCAAGTTTGAATTAAAGTTGCCGTCACGACTGGGAGTCGACTCGTCTTGGCCCGGAGTCGACTCGCCAACTTCTGGCGCTGACCTGGCAATTTTGGAGTCGGCTTTTCCTCTGTAGACCGTGGATACAAATTTGAATTTTGCCCTCTCGAGTCGACTCGACTGTCCTGGGAGTCGACTCGAAACTCAGAGCCCGAACTCCCGATTCTCTGTCTTTTGGCTCATCCAGTCTTGGAGTCGACTCGAACTTCCTTGGAGTCGACTCGGCTCTCAGTTTCCGAAAGTTGGTCTTCTGCCTTTTGACGTGAAGCTTGTCTTGGTGTCGACTCGAGCTGTCTGGGAGTCGACTCGAATCTCAGTGGCAGTAACATGGTTTTCTCTGTTGATGGTCGCACAATCTTGGAGTCGACTCGCGTAATGCGGGAGTCGACTCGAATCTCAGAGTCCATAAAACACTCTCTGACTTTTTCTTTGTGCACCGGTGGGAGTCGACTCGCGTTCCACTGGAGTCGACTCGAATCTCAGAGTCCATAAAATACTCTCTGACTTTTTCTTTGTGCACCGCTGGGAGTCGACTCGCGTTCCACTGGAGTCGACTCGAATCTCAGATCTGAAAGACTGCTCTTCTATCCTTCTGTCTGTTTTCAGTCGGAGTCGACTCATACTGATTAGGAGTCGACTCGAGCTCGTGCCAGTGACCTTGATACGCTTGGAGTCGACTCGTGAAACTCGGGAGTCGACTCGAGTCTCAGACATTGGTTCAGCAGACTTCTTAACTTATCCAAAATACTGTAAACCATGTCTAGAAACACTTGAGCAGGATTTTCACTGAAACACTCAATTGAATTCATTAGTAATCACACGATATACTCAAATGCTTTGAGCTCATCAAAATCAAACGGGGTTTTAATCAATCACTCCACAATCTCCCCCTTTTTGATGATGACAAAACTTTGAGTATACGTAAAATGAATTGCTCAATAAATAATGAAATAAAATTCACAAGTGAATTCAAATGTCTGAAAATTTAATTTATCCAAGTTTGAAAGGTGTGAAACATTTAAATTTCGGAGTTAAAGCTCCCCCTTTCATTTGGAATTATATAAGCCTCCATATTATGCAATCAATTGTTTGGCTTATATGTTATCAATGATTTATCTTGATTAAAATTCAGATTCTCCCCCTCAACATATGCATTCAACTAGTTTTAGTTTTCTGAATTTCCTTTTAATGCTTTGAAATTTTTGAACTGAATTTTTGTTTTTAGAGGGAAAATCTGTCAATTTGTTCTTGAGTACGATTAAGCTAATCTCCGAATATCCCTTGAATAGATTCTGGAGATTACTCCATTAGGAGCCCCAAAAGAGAGATAATGAGCCTCGAGGTACCGAATCCACTTAGAACAAATTTGTGTGTGTTTTTAAGAGTTCTTTTACATATTTTAACCATATTTCTCCCCTTATTACATATTTTATACATATTTCTCCCCCTTTTTGTCATCATATCAAAAAGGAGGTAATCACACACACAATCAATGGCACAAATGGCACAATCAAACATCAAATGGCACAGTCAATTGGCACAGAAATAAAGATAAGATGTCTACTCATTGTATTGATATGAAGGTGAATACATTTGAGCATACTATAAGTAAGGCAAAAACAATACAAAAGAAGATAAAACACAACTCAAAATCATCTATGTCCTCCTCGAGGATGTAGCTCCCCCTCTCGAGGATGTAGCTCCTCCTCTCGAGGATGTAGCTCCTCCTCTCGAGGATGCGTCTCCTCCTCTGGAGGATGTGGCTCCTCCTCCCAATCTGCTCCGCTCCATGAGGAGGGCGACTGCCTCTGTGACATGGCTAAGCTGTGTGATGATAGACGAGGTGGCTCTGCTGTGCATAGTGGAGAGCTCAGTCACCGACGTCTGAAGCCCAGTCACTGAGGTCTGAAGTGCGTCCAGCTTGCCGACAATCACATTCGACAAGCGCTCGGCCCCCTCGGTAGTGGTGTGCATGTCACGGCCTATCTCCTCTCGAAACTGTCGAGTGGTGCTCTTGATCTCCCTCATGTTGCGGAACTGGGCCTGCATCAAATCCCTGATATTATATATCTCTTCCCGCACTTTAGCCGTCATGTCTGTCACGGCTGTCAAGGATGGCACCAATGCGGAGGATGGAGTGGGTGCAGGAGTGGGTGCAGGAGTGGCAGCTGGCACGGAACCTCGGAGCTCCCGGAGCAGCTCGTCCCTCAAATCTCGGATGATCTCCTGCCGCAGCTCTCGGAGCTGCTCTGGATCAATACGGACCTCCATAGATGGTGGAGCTGAGGAGGAAGGTCCGGCAGAGGTGGTAGGAGCAGGAGGAGTGGATGGAAGGTCTGGATGATGTGGAGAGTCTGGGTAATCAGAGTCTGGCTCAGGACTGGGTGATGGTCTGGTGGTCTGAGCAGTGAGAGTGGACTTTCTAACCCAGATCCCGTCTTTCTTCCGAAATTCCATCCTGTGCATGGTCCCCGTACCCAAGCGATCAGTCCATCGCAAGGCACGAGAGGGTTCCCTCTCAGGAATGGAAATTTCGTACTGCCTAAACAGGAGAGTGAATATCATCCCGTATGGGAGGGAGAGCCTAGGTCTATCTAAAGGCTCACACATATACCTATAAATCAGCTTGGGGAAGTTGACCGGGGTGTCCTGAAGAATGTAAGACATAATAGCTAGGTCCCTCTCATTCACAAAATCAAATCTTCCTGTCTTAGGGAAGATGGACCTGGATAGAATGCTCAAGAGGATTCTCACTTCAATAGGAAGTGAGCTAGCAGATACCTCATCTAGGGGGGACTGAGGTGGCTGCCCTAAGACGATCGTAAGGGCCTCAAATCTATCCTCAGGATGTGCAGGAGCTACCCCTACCAGTGGGAGGTGGAGGATATGGGCAACGAGATCCTCCGTGACACGTAATGGGACACCTAATACCGTGCCCTCAATACCTCCATCTCCCCGATGGACGGTACTATAGAACTCTTGAACTAGGCCAGGATAGGTGGGAAGGTCCAAGGTGAGGAAGTACTCTAGACCCTGGGCTCTAAGCCTATCGCCTATGGTGAACCCTTCCCGGGAGAGGAAGTCAAAATCGACATACCTCCCGGTGGAGACGGCCTTCCCGGCCAATGGCCTAACATGAACCTCCCTAGGCGGGGAACGATCCGGAGGTGGTTGCCTCGCGGGATCATGCCGCGCCTTGGAGCGCCGCTCGGGAACGGCCGCGGGACGGGACCTCTTCCTAACGACGGCCTTACGAGGCATCTTGACCTAAACGGGAATAAAAATACCTTGAGGACGATGAAGGACGGACAGAGGAAGCTCGGGACGGACCGGAAATGGCCTAGGAACGGATGGAAACTCAATGTCCGGCGAAGAATCGACGGGAAAAAGGCTTGGAGACGATCGGGGATGACCTAGGAGTCGGCTCTAGGGCTTTGTGAACAGTGGCGGCTTGAGGAAAAGTGTTTGCGAAATGACAAACCTAGGGTTAAAAAGTCGGATCCCGACTGCGAGTCGACTCCCCTGAGTCGCGAGTCGACTCGACCTCGAGTCGACTCCAGAATATGCGCGAGTCGACTCCCCTTTTGCTGCCAGCTTTGCGAGTCGACTCCCGCAAATGCGCGAGTCGACTCCCCCTTAGGAGCCGGCTCTGAAACTTACTCGAGTCGTCTCTAACCTTGGCACGCACTTAAAACTCTTGCTATAATCGCGCCAAATGAGGGAAAATCACCTAATCAAGGACTGATATGATGATCATTGAATAGAAACTCTCTTTTAACCTTATTCTCATCATCAAAATCAATTAATCTAGTGGTAACTCCCACTAGGATGGATCAATCACTCCTAATCCCCTTCTAAGCACACTAAATCTCTCTTCACTTAGGGGTTTTGTGAAAATATCTGCTAATTGATTATCAGTACACACAAAGTGGAGTGACACATCACCATTCAATACATGATCTCTTATGAAGTGATGTCTTATCTCAATGTGTTTAGTTCTTGAGTGTTGAATTGGATTTTTAGTTAGATTTATGGCACTTGTGTTATCACAATTAATGGGGATTTCATCTTGTTTAATGCCATAATCTTCTAATTGTTGTTTAATCCATAAGATTTGAGCACAACAACTCCCGGCTGCAACATATTCAGCTTCTGCAGTGGATAATGCAACCGAGTTTTGTTTCTTGCTAAACCATGAGATTAGGTTTTCTCCTAGAAATTGACAAGACCCGCTGGTACTTTTTCTATCAAGTTTACATCCAGCGAAGTCTGAATCTGTGTACCCTATTAAGTTTAGGCTAGATTCTTTAGAGTACCACAGTCCTATGTTCTTAGTTCCTATTAAGTATTTAAAGATTCTTTTAACTGCAGCTAGGTGTGATTCTTTAGGATTAGCCTGATATCTAGCACACATGCACACACTAAACATAATATCAGGTCTACTTGCAGTAAGATACAGTAAAGAACCTATCATACCTCTATAAAGTTTTTGATCGACGGATTTACCTGATTCATCTTGGTCTAACTTACATGATGAGCTCATGGGGGTGCTGATTGATTTGTTTCCCTCCATATCAAACTTCTTGAGCATCTCCTTGATATATTTTACTTGATTGATGAAGATGCCTTCTTCAGATTGTTTGATTTGAAGCCCGAGGAAGTAGTTTAGTTCTCCCATCATGCTCATTTCAAACTCACTCTGCATCAAATCAGCAAATTCTTCGCAGAGGCGATTGTTAGTGGCACCGAAAATGATATCATCAACATAAATCTGTACTAACAACATATCCTTATTTTGTCTTTTCAGAAATAATGTTGTGTCTACATTTCCCCTAGAGAATTCATGTTCTAATAGGAATTTACTAAGTCTCTCATACCATGCTCTAGGTGCTTGTTTTAACCCATAAAGTGCTTTGTTTAGTTTATACACATGATTAGGGTATTGATGATTTTCGAAACCAGGAGGTTGTTCTACATACACCTCCTCATTAATATACCCATTTAAAAATGCACTCTTTACATCCATTTGAAATAGTTTGAAATCTTTAGAGCATGCATATGCTAATAATAGTCTAATAGCCTCAAGTCTAGCTACGGGAGCAAAGGTTTCATCAAAGTCTATACCTTCTTCTTGATTATAACCCTTTGCTACTAGTCTAGCCTTATTCCGTATAACAATTCCATTTTCATCTAGCTTATTTTTATATATCCATTTTGTACCAATAATTGGATATTCAGAAGGTCTCTCTACTAGATCCCACACTTTGTTTCTAGTAAATTGGTTTAGTTCTTCTTGCATTGCATTTATCCAATTTACATCATTTTCGGCTTCTTCTATATGTTTGGGCTCAAAGTGTGAAACAAAGGCTAGATGATTATTCATATTCCTAAGGGATGCTCTAGTCCTAACCGGTTGTGATGGATCATCTAGAATTAGTTCCTTAGGATGCCCGTGAGCATACCTCCAAGCTTTAGTTAGCCCATGATCCACTATAGGCTCTTGGTTTGATGATTCTCCTTCAATCAACTTTTGATTATCATCTCGTAATCCCATCTCATCTATCTTTTCTTCAAGTATTTCAATATCATCATCAAAATTAACCTTCTTACTAGATGAGATGTCACTAGAGTCATCAAAAACAACATGTATGGATTCTTCTATAACTAGAGTTCTTTTATTAAAGATTCTATAGGCTTTACTAGTTGTAGAATAACCTAGGAATATTCCTTCATCAGATTTAGGGTCAAATTTCCCTAGATTATCTTTCCCATTATTATGTACAAAACACCTACATCCAAAAACATGAAAATAGTTAACCTTTGGTTTTCTGTTTTTCCACAGTTCATATGGTGTTTTCTTTATGATGGGTCTTAATAGAACTCTATTTAATATATGGCAAGAAGTATTAATGGCTTCTCCCCAAAAATACTTAGGGAGGTTACTTTCACATAACATCGTTCTAGCCATTTCCTCTAGTGTTCTATTTTTCCTTTCAACAACTCCATTTTGCTGTGGTGTCCTAGGTGCTGAGAAATTATGGGTTATCCCCTTTTTGCTACAAAATTCATCAAATAATTGATTTTCGAATTCGGTACCATGGTCACTTCTAATAGCTATAACTGAGGATTCTCTAGCATTTGTTACTTCCTTGTGGAACTTCTTAAACATAGAAAATGCTTGATCCTTATGCGCTAGAAACATGACCCATGTGTACCTAGAGTAATCATCTACTATAACTAGACCATATTTATTTCCACCTAGGCTTGTTGTTCTAGTAGGACCAAATAAGTCCATATGTAATAATTCTAGAGGCCTAGAGGTAGAGACACATTTTATGGATTTAAAAGAATTCCTAGATTGTTTGCCAAATTGACATGCTTCACAGATTTTGTTCTTTTCAAATTTTAATTTTGGCAAACCTATCACGGAGTCTCTTTTAACTAGTTTAGTTATTGTGTCCATGCTTGCATGACCTAACTTACGGTGCCATAACCAACTAGCATCATTTTCTTTGGTTTCATTTACAACTAGACATTGGTTATGTTTTGCAAGATCTTCTAGGTCTACAACATATACATTTCCACGTCTAATCCCTTTAAAGACCAAACTATTATCATTAGGATTTGTTACAATACATAGTGATGGTTTAAACATAACATCATATCCTTTATCACATAATTGACTAATGCTTAACAAGTTATGTTTAAGACCATCAACATATCTAACATTATCTATAAAAGTAGAAGGGGTGATTTGAACTTTACCAATGCCAATGATGTGACCTTGGTTGTTGTCTCCAAACGTCACAACACCTCCCTTCTTAGCTTCAAGGGTGAAAAATTGGTCTTTATCACCCGTCATGTGCCTTGAGCAGCCACTATCCAAATACCAGCAATTTTTGTTGACCTTGGCTGCAAGACACTCCTACACAAGCAAATCATGTCATCTTAGGTACCCAAGTTTTCTTGGGTCCTTCATGGTTAGTCAAGTTGGTTCCTTTTGGAACCCATACCCTTTTAATTTTTCTTTTAGTTTTCCTTTTCCTATAGTCACATGTATTTGCTTTATGTCCTATATTTCCACAACAGAAACAGGTGATTTTCTTAGTTTTTGTTTCCCCAGCTTTAACAAAGAAATTACTAAGAAGTTTTTGCTTATTCCTTGGTTTGTACCCTAAGCCTGCTTTATTAAATACTGCACGTTGACTATTTAGTATCATGTTTAACTTTTCTGAACTATATGTAAATTTTTCAACTAAGGGTTTGTATTTGTTAAGTTCTTTAGTTAATGTTTGATTTTCTGTTTTTAAATCATTTAGTTCTTTTGTTAGATCCTTGTTTAAGACTTGTTTATGGTTTGAAAGTTCCTTAGTTAGTTTTTCATTATCTTTAGTTAAGGTGTTAGTCTTCTTAATTAAAAGTTGATTGCTTGTCTTAAGTTCTAGATTTTCTTTGGTAAGATTATCTTTATCCTTAATTAATGAATCATGCTTATGAATATAAGTTTGATTAGTTACTTTTAGTTCTCTGTTTTTAACATTTATATTCTTATACTCAATCATTAATTCATTGAACGCATCATAAAGTTCATCAAAAGAAAAATCAGGATGCGTATCGGAAGTTACCTCGTCTTCGTTGGCCATGAAGCAGAAATTGGCCTTTTCTTCTTGTTCCTCGTCAGAAGAGGAGGATGATGAGTCGGAGTCGGATAGTGTAGTGACAAGAGCTTTCTTCTTCTTGTACTTACTCCCCTTCTTCAGTAAGGGGCATTCAGCTCTTATGTGACCCGGCTTCTTGCACTCGTAACATCCAATCCCCTCGTTTTCTCTTTCCTTACCTTTGTCCTTCCGGTAGAAATTTGAGGGCCCTCTCCTTTGATGATAGGACTTCTTGTGGTTGATGAATTTCTTGAATTTGCGCACAAGAAGAGCCTCACCACCATCTTCCTCATCTTCTTCTTCTTCACTGCTGCTGCTGCAAGATAAGTCCTTGTTAGAAGAAGTAGATTTTAAAGCTATTACCTTTTTCTTATGGGAAGACTCTTCCTCGTGTTGTTTCATGGTGAGTTCGTGAGTCATCAGGGATCCAAGGAGCTCCTCAAGTGGAAGCTTGTTCAAGTCTTTAGCTTCTTGGATCGCTGTCACTTTAGCTTCCCACAACCTCGGTAGACATCGAAGGATTTTCCTGACAAGCTCACTGTTAGTATAGTTCTTGCCAAGGCTTTTTAGGCCATTGACAATATCAGTAAACCTAGTGAACATGGATGTGATAGTTTCATTTGAATCCATTTTAAATAGTTCATATTTATGAACCAAGATATTTATTTTGGATTCCTTGACTTGATTCGTGCCCTCATGGGTCACTTCAAGTCTGTCCCAAATTTCTTTTGCTGAATTACAAGTTGAAATCCTATTGAATTCATTACGGTCTAAGGCACAATAGAAGACATTCATTGCTTTAGAGTTTAATTGTGCCTTCCTCATGTCATGTTCATCCCAATCCGTTTCTAGTTTGGGTACCTTGACACCATCTATATATATGGATGGGATGTATGGGCCATTTACAACAATGGTCCACATCTCATAGTCTTGGGCTTGGATGAATATTTTCATCCTAGCCTTCCAGTATGAGTAGTCGGATCCATTGAAGAAAGGGGGTCTTTGGGTGGACTGACCCTCAATGTGAGAAGATCCAAATGGGGTTGTCATTTTGATCTTTTAACTCTTGAGTGGAAGAGTTTTTGGCTCTGATACCACCTGTTGCCCAGATAGACAACCCAAGAGGGGGGGGTGAATTGGGTTTTAAAACAATTTGGATAATTTAAAACGTTATGGATGATTAATTAAAAACTATGCCAAGTTATTTAATTAATTACTATGTGCTGTGAGCAATATGAAATGAGAAGAGGAAGAGACAATCAATCACAAACACAAGTTTTATAGTGGTTCGGAGCTATCCCTTGCTCCTACGTCCACTCCCCAAGTTTCTCTTGGGAATACACTATAACCCCCTTGGATTACAGCCGGTTGTTTTGCAAGCTCACAACCAAACTTGTTGTTTTACGAGCTAACAACGAACTCGGTCGGTTTTCCCAGGCTCACCGACTAGAACCAACCCCGATTGTTTTCCCGGGCTCACAATCAAACCCTTTCACACGTTGGTTTTAAAACTGGCTCACCAACTAACCTTTATCCCCTTGATTCAATCCCCCGATTGAACCAAGTAAATACACGTAGTAGAAAGAAAACAGAAAATAAGCTTCTCAAAAGCAGGTATGAAACAATATATTCAAGGATGAGTTTAGAAGCCCTCAAACGCTTTTAAGCTTAAGTAGAGGAATGGCTTCTTGACTCTGGTCTCCTCTTGGATGAGTGATCGACTTGAATGTAGGAGGAGGAAGCTTTGAATGCTGGGGAGAAGTTGGTGGCGCAGTAAATGCTGATCTCCCCTTTTTCTCGTTGAAGAGCACTTGCAAAGCTTGAAGACTTGAATGCTTGGAGTGGAATGTATCTTCTCTATTTTGCTACAGTCTTCTGTGGCTATTTAAGCCAACCCCCACGGAAACTAGCCGTTACTCCACTTTTTCTGGCCGTTCTGCACACTCTGCGCAGCCTGACAATGTGACCGTTGGTGGGTTGGAGTCGACTCGCGCGATCAGGAGTCGACTCGGCTGTAGCGGGAGTCGACTCAAGCTTTTCAGGAGTCGACTCGGCAACTGTTCCAAGTTTGAATTAAAGTTGCCGTCACGACTGGGAGTCGACTCGTCTTGGCCCGGAGTCGACTCGCCAACTTCTGGCGCTGACCTGGCAATTTTGGAGTCGGCTTTTCCTCTGTAGACCGTGGATACAAATTTGAATTTTGCCCTCTCGAGTCGACTCGACTGTCCTGGGAGTCGACTCGAAACTCAGAGCCCGAACTCCCGATTCTCTGTCTTTTGGCTCATCCAGTCTTGGAGTCGACTCGAACTTCCTTGGAGTCGACTCGGCTCTCAGTTTCCGAAAGTTGGTCTTCTGCCTTTTGACGTGAAGCTTGTCTTGGTGTCGACTCGAGCTGTCTGGGAGTCGACTCGAATCTCAGTGGCAGTAACATGGTTTTCTCTGTTGATGGTCGCACAATCTTGGAGTCGACTCGCGTAATGCGGGAGTCGACTCGAATCTCAGAGTCCATAAAACACTCTCTGACTTTTTCTTTGTGCACCGGTGGGAGTCGACTCGCGTTCCACTGGAGTCGACTCGAATCTCAGAGTCCATAAAATACTCTCTGACTTTTTCTTTGTGCACCGCTGGGAGTCGACTCGCGTTCCACTGGAGTCGACTCGAATCTCAGATCTGAAAGACTGCTCTTCTATCCTTCTGTCTGTTTTCAGTCGGAGTCGACTCATACTGATTAGGAGTCGACTCGAGCTCGTGCCAGTGACCTTGATACGCTTGGAGTCGACTCGTGAAACTCGGGAGTCGACTCGAGTCTCAGACATTGGTTCAGCAGACTTCTTAACTTATCCAAAATACTGTAAACCATGTCTAGAAACACTTGAGCAGGATTTTCACTGAAACACTCAATTGAATTCATTAGTAATCACACGATATACTCAAATGCTTTGAGCTCATCAAAATCAAACGGGGTTTTAATCAATCACTCCACAAAGCCCTAGGCCCGCAGTCTCTCTCCTATAGTAAAGCCCTCCCGGGAGAGATAGTCGAAATCGACGTATCTCTCGGTAGAGACCGCCTTCCCGGCGCACGGCCTCGAGGGAACCTCCCTCGGTGGGGAACGAGCCGGAGGTTGTGGCCTCGCGGGATCGTTCCGAGCCTTGGAACGCTGCTCGGCACCGGTTGCGGGTTGGGGTCTCTTCCGGACAACGGCTTTACGAGGCATTTTGACCTAGGGAAGAGGAAGGAACCTAAAGAAGCGAGGAAGATGGACGGGAAAAACCTTAAGGTCGGCCGGAGACGCTCTAGGAGTCGGCTCTAGGGCTTGTGAATAGTGGCGGCGGTGAATAGAAGTGTTGAGTAAACGATGAAGTTAGGGTTAAAAAATCGGATCCCGATTGCGAGTCGACTCCTCTGAGTCGCGAGTCGACTCGACCTCGAGTCGACTCCAAAGTATGCGCGAGTCGACTCTCCTTATGCGCCTATTGACCTCGAGTCGACTCCCGACTGAATGCGAGTCGACTCCCCCTCTGCTGCCATCGATCTCGAGTCGACTCCCGTAAATGTGCGAGTCGACTCCCCGTTACGAGCCGACTCTGAAACTTGCTCGAGTCGTCTCGAACTCTGGCACGCACCTAAAAATCATGCTATGTTCGTGCCGAATGAGGGAAAATCACTAAGTTATGATCTGATTTGATGATTATTGTAAAGAAACTCTAAATTAGCCACAATCTAATCATCAAAATAAATGAACTAGTGGAAAATACCACTAGGATGGATCAATCACTCCCAATCCCCTCCTAAGCACACTAAATCTCTCTTTACTTAAGGGTTTTGTAAAAATGTCAGCTAATTGATCATCAGTGCAAACAAATTGAAGTGTCACATCACCATTCAGTACATGATCTCTTATGAAGTGATGTCTTATCTCAATATGTTTAGTTCTTGAATGCTGAATTGGATTTTTAGTTAGATTAATGGCACTTGTATTATCACAATTAATGGGAATTTTATCTTGTTTAATGCCATAATCTTCTAATTGTTGTTTGATCCACAAGATTTGAGCACAACAACTTCCGGCTGCAACATATTCAACTTCAGCAGTAGATAATGCAACCGAGTTTTGTTTCTTGCTAAACCATGAGATTAAGTTTTCTCCTAAGAATTGACATGACCCGCTGGTGCTTTTTCTATCAAGTTTACATCCAGCCAAGTCTGAATCTGTGTATCCTATTAAGTTTAGGCTAGATTCTTTAGAATACCATAACCCTATATTCTTTGTTCCTATTAGGTATTTAAAGATTCTCTTGACTGCAATTAGATGAGATTTCTTAGGATTAGACTGATATCTAGCACACATGCAAACACTAAACATGATATCAGGTCTACTTGCAGTAAGATACAATAAAGATCCTATCATACCTCTATATAGTTTCTGATCTACAGATTTACCTGATTCATCTTGGTCTAATTTGCATGATGAGCTCATGGGGGTGCTGATTGACTTGTTTCCCTCCATATCAAACTTCTTAAGCATCTCCTTGATGTATTTAGCTTGATTGATAAAGATGCCTTCTTCAGATTGTTTGATTTGAAGCCCGAGGAAATAATTCAGCTCTCCCATCATGCTCATTTCAAATTTACTCTGCATCAAGTCAGCAAATTCTTCGCAGAGGCGATTGTTAGTAGCACCGAAAATAATATCATCAACATAAATCTGCACTAACAACATATCTTTGTTTTTCTTCTTTAGAAACAATGTTGTATCTACATTACCCCTAGAAAACTCATGTTCTAATAGGAATTTGCTAAGCCTCTCATACCATGCTCTAGGTGCTTGTTTCAAACCATAAAGTGCCTTATTCAATTTATATACATGATTAGGGTATTGATGATTTTCAAAACCAGGAGGTTGTTCTACATATACCTCCTCATTAATATACCCATTTAAGAATGCACTTTTTACATCCATTTGAAATAATTTGAAGTCCTTAGAGCATGCAAATGCTAATAAAAGTATAATTGCCTCAAGTCTAGCTACAGGAGCAAAGGTTTCATCAAAATCTATACCTTCTTCTTGATTATAACCCTTTGCTACTAGTCTAGCCTTATTCCTTATTACAATTCCATTTTCATCAAGTTTATTTTTATAAATCCATTTGGTACCTATAATTGAATATTCAGTAGGTCTTTCAACTAGATTCCATACTTTGTTTCTAGTAAATTGGTTTAATTCTTCTTGCATTGCATTTATCCAATTTACATCTTTTTCAGCTTCTTCTATGTGTTTGGGCTCAAAATGTGAAACGAAAGCTAGATGATTGTTTAAGTTCCTAAGAGATGCTCTAGTCCTAACAAGTTGAGATGGATCATCTAGAATTAATTCCTTAGGATGCCCGTGAGCAAACCTCCAAGCCTTAGTCAGCCCATGATCCATAATAGCCTCTTGGCTTGATGATGCATTTCCAATTAATTTTTGATTATCATCTTGTAATGTCATCTCATCTATCTTCTCTTCAAGAATTTCACCATCATCATCAAAATTAACTCTCTTGCTAGAAGAGATATCACTAAAATCATCAAAAACAACATGTATGGATTCTTCTATAACTAGGGTTCTTTTATTAAAGATTCTATAGGCTTTACTAGTTGTGGAGTACCCCAAGAATATATCCTCATCAGATTTAGAGTCAAATTTTCCTAGATTATCTTTCCCATTATTATGAACAAAACACCTACATCCAAAAATATGAAAATAGTTCACTTTTGGTTTTCTGTTTTTCCAAAGTTCATAAGGTGTTTTCTTTATGATGGGTCTTAATAAAACTCTATTTAATATATGACAAGAAGTATTGACGGCTTCTCCCCAAAAGTACTTAGGGAGGTTACTTTCACACAACATAGTTCTAGCCATTTCCTCTAGAGTTCTATTTTTTCTCTCCACAACTCTATTTTGTTGTGGTGTCCTAGGTGCAGAAAAATTATGTGTTATTCCCTTTTTACTACAAAACTCATCAAATAAATGATTTTCAAATTCGGTACCATGGTCACTTCTAATAGCTATTACTGAAGTATCTCTAGCATTTGTTACTTCTTTATGAAATTTCTTAAAAATTGAAAATGTTTGATCCTTATGGCCTAAGAACATGACCCAAGTATATCTAGAATAATCATCTACGATAACTAGACCATATTTATTTCCACCTAGACTTGTGGTTCTAGTTGGTCCGAATAGGTCCATGTGTAGTAGTTCTAGAGGTCTAGAGGTAGAGACACAGTTTATAGATTTAAAGGAGTTCCTTGATTGTTTGCCAAATTGACATGCTTCACATATTTTATTCTTTTCAAACTTTAATTTTGGCAAACCTATCACAGAATCTCTTTTAACTAGTTTAGAAATGGTGTCCATGCTTGCATGACCTAACTTACGGTGCCATAACCAACTAGCATCATTATCCTTAGTTTCATTAACAACTAAACATGGGTTGTGTTTGGCAAGATCCTCAAGGTCTACAACATACACATTTCCACGTCTTATTCCTTTAAAAACTAAACTATTGTCATTTGGGTTTGTTATGATGCATAGTGATGGTTTAAACATAACATTATAACCTCTATCACATAATTGACTAATGCTTAATAAATTATGCTTAAGACCATCAACATATCGAACATTATCAATAAAAGTTGAAGGGGTAATTTGTACTTTACCTATACCAATGATGTGACCTTGGTTATTGTCTCCAAAAGTCACAACACCTCCCTTCTTAGCTTCAAGGGTGAAGAATTGATCCTTGTCACCCGTCATGTGTCTTGAGCAGCCACTATCCAAGTACCAACAATTTTAGTCGACCTTGGCTGCAAGACACTCCTACACAAGCAAATCATATAATCTTAGGTACCCAAGTTTTCTTGGGTCCTTCATGGTTAGTGTTGCTGGTGGTCCAAACCGAGAACGATTGGCACAGCGGTGTGAACGGGATTCCGTCTGAGTTGCCTTGGTTGGTGTTGATTGCGCTCCACCTTCCACCGGGAAACCTGCAAGCAAGCCTCGCACCACTACTGGGGTAGTGGGGGCCCTCCGACGATCAAGTCAGAGGAGATTGGAGGAGAAGGAGAGATAATAGTAGCAAGTAGGAGAATGCTCTGGAAGTTCTTGCTTACCCCCCCCTTCTCCCCCCAGCCGCATATATACCAGGCTGGGGGGTCCTTCTGGGGGGTTGGTCATCGTGTGGCACGATGGAGTTGCCACTGACATGGCCGTTATAGGGCGTCGTGGGGCAGCGCTGGGTACGGCTATGACAGGGCGTAGTGGAGCTCCGCTTTGTACGGCTGTTACAGGAGATCGTGGAGCAGCGCCGGATACGACCGTTGCAGGGAGTAGTGGAGCAGAGGGTCGCGGCGTGCTTCAGGGGAACAGCCTGTCATTGTCGAGAGATTGCCGACTCGGGGTCGGATTGCTGGATCAAGGGGCAGCCGACTCGGGGTCGGGCCCGACTCGGGGTCGGACTGCTGGATCAAGGGGCAGCCGACTCGGGGTCGGGCTGCGAAGCCGAAGATATCCGACTCGGGGTCGGGTTACTGGATCAAGGGGCAGCCGACTCGGGGTCGGGCTGCAAAGCCGAAGATATCCGACTCGGGGTCGGACTGCTGGATCAAGGGGCAGCCGACTCGGGGTCGGGCTGCGAAGCCGAAGATATCCGACTCGGGGTCGGGTTACTGGATCAAGGGGCAGCTGTAGTCTTTTTGGGCGTGCGTGCCGGTCACGTGGGGCATGGTGGCTGAGTTCCCCCGTAACAGTAGCCCCCCACTTCCGAGCCTGGAACCAGAAGGGGAACGGGTGAAGGAAGTGATGCTTCGAGATTGCCGCCATCCCTCGGAGAGGCGCGCGCGCTTCGAGCTCCCCGCCTTCTTTTTAACTCTTGGTAGCGTCTCGCTGACTCCCAACTCTTGAAATTCTTCTGGCGCTAGGCCAGGTATCTGAGGGTTAGGCCTCAGGAAATTCTTCCGGCACTAAGCCAGGCATCCGAGGGTTAGGCCTCAGGAAATTCTTCCGGCACTAAACCAGGCATCCGAGGGTTAGGCCTCAGGAAATTCTTCCGGCGCTAAGCCAGGCATCCGAGGGTTAGGCCTCAGGAAATTCTTCCGGCACTAAGCCAGGCATCCGAGGGTTTGGCCTCAGGAAATTCTTCCGGCGCTAAGCCAGGCATCCGAGGGTTAGACCTCAGGAAATTCTTCCGGCAATAAGCCAGGCATCCGAGGGTTAGGCCTCAGGAAATTCTTCCGGCGCTAAGCCAGGCATCCGAGGGTTAGGCCTTAGGAAATTCTTCCGGCGCTAAGCCAGGCATCCGAGGGTTAGGCCTCAGGAAATTCTTCCGGCACTAAGCCAGACATCCGAGGGTTAGGCCTCAGGAAATTCTTCCGGCGCTAGGCCAGGCATCCGAGGGTTAGGCCTCAGGAAATTCTTCCGGCGCTAAGCCAGGCATCCGAGGGTTAGGCCTCAGGAAATTCTTCCGGCGCTAGGCCAGGCATCCGAGGGTTAGGCCTCAGGAAATTCTTCCGGCGCTAAGCCAGGCATCCGAGGGTTAGGCCTCAGGAAATTCTTCCGGCACTAAGCCAGACATCCGAGGGTTAGGCCTCAGGAAATTCTTCCGGCGCTAGGCCAGGCATCCGAGGGTTAGGCCTCAGGAAATTCTTCCGGCGCTAAGCCAGGCATCCGAGGGTTAGGCCTCAGGGAATTCTTCCGGCGCTAAGCCAGGCATCCGAGGGTTAGGCCTCAGGGAATTCTTCCGGCGCTAGGCCAGGCATCCGAGGGTTAGGCCTCAGGAAATTCCGCTCGTTGGTCGGCCAAGGCTGGCGCAAGCCGAGGCGACCGGTCGGGGCTTCAGGCTAGTCTGCTCCCGGGATGATCATCGGGTTAGCCTGGCATCCGAGGGCCGAGCCTCGGGAGATTCCGCTCGTTGGTCGGCCAAGGCTGGCGCAAGCTGAGGCGACCGGTCGGGGCTTCAGGCTAGTCTGCTCCCGGGATGATCATCGGGTTAGCCTGGCATCCGAGGGCCGAGCCTCGGGAAATTCCGCTCGTTGGTCGGCCAAGGCTGGCGCAAGCCGAGGCGACCGGTCGGGGCTTCAGGCTAGTCTGCTCCCGGGATGATCATCGGGTTAGCCTGGCATCTGAGGGTTGTCAGGCCTCAGGAAATTCCGCTCGTTGGTCGGCCAAGGCTGGCGCAAGCCGAGGCGACCGGTCGGGGCTTCAGGCTAGTCTGCTCCCGGGATGATCATCGGGTTAGCCTGGCATCCGAGGGCCGAGCCTCGAGAGATTCCGCTCGTTGGTCGGCCAAGGCTGGCGCAAGCCGAGGCGACCGGTCGGGGCTTCAGGCTAGTCTGCTCCCGGGATGACCATCGGGTTAGCCTGGCATCCGAGGGCCGAGCCTCGGGAAATTCCGCTCGTTGGTCGGCCAAGGCTGGCGCAAGCCGAGGCGACCGGTCGGGGCTTCAGGCTAGTCTGCTCTCGGGATGATCATCGGGTTAGCCTGGCATCCGAGGGCCGAGCCTCGGGAAATTCCGCTCGTTGGTCGGCCAAGGCTGGCGCAAGCCGAGGCGACCGGTCGGGGCTTCAGGCTAGTCTGCTCCCGGGATGATCATCGGGTTAGCCTGGCATCCGAGGGCCGAGCCTCGGGAAATTCCGCTCGTTGGTCGGCCAAGGCTGGCGCAAGCCGAGGCGACCGGTCGGGGCTTCAGGCTAGTCTGCTCCCGGGATGATCATCGGGTTAGCCTGGCATCCGAGGGCCGAGCCTCGGGAAATTCCGCTCGTTGGTCGGCCAAGGCTGGCGCAAGCCGAGGCGACCGGTCGGGGCTTCAGGCTAGTCTGCTCCCGGGATGATCATCGGGTTAGCCTGACATCCGAGGGCCGAGCCTCGGAAAATTCCGCTCGTTGGTCGGCCAAGGCTGGCGCAAGCCGAGGCGACCGGTCGGGGCTTCAGGCTAGTCTGCTCCCAGGATGATCATCGGGTTAGCCTGGCATCCGAGGGCCGAGCCTCGGGAAATTCCGCTCGTTGGTCGGCCAAGGCTGGCGCAAGCCGAGGCGACCGGTCGGGGCTTCAGGCTAGTCTGCTCCCGGGATGATCATCGGGTAGCCTGGCATCCGAGGGCCGAGCCTCGGAAAATTCCGCTCGTTGGTCGGCCAAGGCTGGCGCAAGCCGAGGCGACCGGTCGGGGCTTCAGGCTAGTCTGCTCCCGGAATGATCATCGGGTTAGCCTGGCATCCGAGGGCCGAGCCTCGAAAAATTCCGCTCGCTGGTCGCGCGCCTGTCGCTTGCCGCCCGACGGGATTTCTCTGTGGCCAGCTGCGATCGTGTTTCTCCTCCTCTCCAAGCGTCGCCTGGGGAACACCAGATGGGCATTAAATGCTAATTAAGGGGTTACCTGGGAAATCGGATCGCCAGTTGCTGCTTGCGAGGAGTGTCAGTTAAGCGGCCGCGATACGCGCGTTCTTCGAGGCGGATGCGGCCTGGGGCGCGAGCGGAGATATGTGGACCTAGGGGTACAGGCCACCCGGAGTGTCCTGCACAAAGAATGCGATTAAGGAGAATAACGCTTAGAAAATCGCGGGAAGATACGCCTCGAGAGCCGGATCGGCTCCGGATTCAATGCGCCCGCATTTATTGGAGCCACCCGCATCGGAACGACCGGGGGGCCGCAGTTTGGCTATAAATATAGGTGCAGGTGCAATGGAGCCTGCCAAGCCGGAGCTGTTCAGATTGCCATGGATCGTGGGCCTCCTCTCCGGCGCATGGTTGAAAGACCCCTATCGAAGGAACGGGAGGCGCGCCCTTCGCGACTTCCGCCAACTAGCCGTTTCATCTGGGATCAACAAGGAGGTTCTCTCCGGCGGAACTCCGCTCTAGGCGTTTCATCCGGGATCACGTCTCCCCTCCTTGAAATTCGGCCTCCCGATTGAGCTCCGCACCAGACGCTTGATCCGGGACCGCGCCTCCATATGCTCTTCTCCCTTGTATTCCTTCTCTCCCCTAACACTGGGGAGGACCGGAATATCCCTTGGAGGTGGCGTTCCCCTGGAGGCAGCGGGAGCTTCTTCTGCGGCGGCTCCTCGTATTTTTCGTGAGGCGTGGATGGCGCCTCTGGGTAGGAGCAGTGTGGACTTCTCCTTCGTCCACTTCTTCTTCATCCGCGCCGGCTCTTCGTCTTTTTCGTGAGACGCCGATGGCGCCTCCGGTTGGAAGCACCCACTTCCGGCGGGATTGCAGCCGCTTCAGATGGAGGTTTCGGGATCCCAGATCTTCAGCTCCTCGGAGTCTCCACCTCTTCTTTACTTTCTTTACACCCTAATTCCCCTCTGGAAATTCCTTGTAATCATACGAGCACGCCATTGTAACCAGAAATTATTGAAATGAAAAGTGTTATACATTTTTGAACTGTCTTTCTGGCATTGTCGTTCTACTGGTAATACATCCGCAGGTTAGCGGAATTCCAGCTCCTTGGAATTTCTCGACCATCTAGGGCCTCCAACTGGTAGGAGCCAGGTCGGTTTACCCAGCGAACCCTATACGGGCCTTTCCAATTTGGCGCTAGCTTCCCACCTTCCGCAGGTTGAGATGCTTTAGCTCGCCTTAGCACCAGATCTCCGATTCTGAAAAGCTTCGGTCGGACCTTGGAGTTGTAATATCGGGCCACCCTCCGCTGATACATCGCCATCCGAACCTGCGCCATTTCCCTCGCTTCTTCCAAGAGATCCAGGTTCCCTCGGAGTTGCTCCGAATTGGCCTCGGGTCGGTGCGCTGCCACCCGAGGTGAGGGGAGTCCGAGCTCCACGGGGACAACGGCTTCCGTGCCATAGGTTAGGCTGAAAGGCGTCTCCCCGGTAGGGGTCCGATGCGTGGTCCGATACGCCCAAAGGACATTCTCGAGTTCTTCGACCCAAGCTTGCCCCGTCCGACCGATTCGCGCTTTGATTCCTTGGAGGATTGTCCGATTTGTGACCTCGGCCTCGCCGTTGGTTTGGGGATGCGACACAGATGTGAACCGATGCTCGATCCCGAACTCCTCGCAGAAGTCACGGAAATGCTTGTTGTCGAACTGTCGACCATTATCCGAGATGAGGACCCGAGGTACCCCAAATCGGACAATGATGTTCTTCTTCACGAACTTCCGGACTTGCGCCTCCGTGATAGTGGCCAGCGGCTCTGCCTCCACCCACTTGGTGAAGTAGTCGATTGCAACAATCAAAAATTTCCGCTGAGCTGAAGCGACGGGGAATGGTCCGAGGATATCCATTCCGCACTGGGCGAAGGGCCAGGGTGCAGTGATTGGTGCCAAGGGGACAGAAGGGACTCTCTGGACGTTGGCGTGGCGCTGGCAGGCGTCGCATTTCCGTACATGATCCTTTGAGTCCTCCAACAAGGTAGGCCAATAATAGCCTTGCCTCATGATCTTGTGCGCCAAGGACCTAGCCCCCAAGTGTGATCCGCAAACGCCTTCGTGGACTTCGCCGAGGACGTAGGCCGCTTCCGAGGGGCGGAGGCACTTTAAGAGGGGGGCGGTGAACGAGGTCCGATACAGCCTCCCTTCATAGAGTACGTAGTGGGCGGACTTCATAACAAGTCGCCGAGCTTGATCTTCGTCTTCAGGGAGGATCCCTTCGGCGAGGTAGGCGACAAGCGGGTCCATCCAAGACGGCTCCGGATCAATCGCCATCACCGCTCCAGCCTCGCCGATGCTCGGGGCATCCAGGGTCTCCAGGTAGATCGCCCTCGACAAGTTGTGCGCGTCTGCGCCCACTAAGCGGGACAACCTGTCGGCCCTGGCATTTTCACTTCTCGGGACCTGCTGGATGTCGACACTGCCGAGGTCGGAAATGAGTGCTTGCACCTTCCGGACGTAATTCTGCATGGTCGGGTTCCGGGCCTCGAACTCCCCACGGACCTGCCCGACCACCAGCTGGGAGTCGGTGAAGACCTTCAGGCGCCGGATGCCGAGCTCCTTGGTGAGTTTGAGTCCCGTGACTAGGGCCTCGTACTCCGCCTCGTTGTTGGTCACTGGAAATCCGAACCTCAAGGCATACTCGGCTATCACTCCATCAGGACTGGTAAGGACCAGCCCGGCCCCTCCACCTTCGGGATTCGACGACCCATCAATGTGAAGCGTCCAAATCGGGAGGTCGAGGCTGGGTGTTTCCGGCGACCTAGGTTCCGCCTCCTGCACCGTGCACTCAGCGAGGAAATCTGCGAGCACCTGGGCCTTGATGGCGGGTCGGGGCTGGTAGCGGATGTCGAACTCACCAAGTTCTACTGCCCACTTCACCAGCCGTCCCGCATTCTCAGGATTGCTGAGGATCTGCCGCAGCGGTTGATCGGTCAAGAGGGTGACAGAATGGGCCTGGAAATAGGGGCGAAGCCTCCTGGTCGCGGTCAGCAGCGCGAAGGCGATCTTTTCAGCCTTCGTATACCGCGTCTCGGCATCCCGTAGGACCCGGCTGATGTAGTACACAGGCTTCTGGAGCTTTGCCTCTTCCCGAACCAGTACCGCACTGACTGCGGTTGGGGAGACCGCCAGATAGAGGTAGAGCATCTCCCCTTCTTGCGGCTTGGACAGCAGGGGAGGAGACGCCAAGTATTCCTTGAGCTGGTCGAATGCTGCTTGACATTCGGCCGTCCAGAGGAAGTCTTTCGGGCGTTTCAACACCTTGAAGAAAGGTTGGCAGCGTTCGGCCGATTTTGCCACAAAGCGTCCGAGCGCGGCGACCCTCCCAGCGAGCTCCTGAACCTCCTTCACTTTGGTCGGAGGGGACATATCTTGGATGGCCTTGATTTTGTCCGGGTTGGCTTCGATCCCCCGCTGGTTGACAATGAAACCGAGGAACCTCCCGGCCGAAGCGCCAAAGGCGCACTTCGCTGGGTTCAGCTTCATGCAAAACTTCCGCAAGGTGGCGAAAGTCTCCTCCAGATCCGCGATGTGCTGGTCTGCATGGCGGCTCTTCACCAGCATATCGTCCACGTACACCTCCATGTTCCGGCCGATTTGCTCTTTGAAGATTTTGTTGACGAGGCGCTGGTAAGTGGCGCCAGCATTCTTCAGACCGAAGGGCATTACCTTGTAACAGTACAGCCCCCGGTCTGTTATAAAGGCAGTTTTCTCCTCGTCCTGTGGAGCCATCATTATCTGGTTGTAGCCGGAGAAGGCGTCCATGAAAGACAGCAGCTGATATCCGGAAGTCGCGTCGACCAGTTGGTCTATCCGCGGAAGCGGAAAGCTATCCTTGGGACACGCCTTGTTCAGGTCGGTGTAGTCGACGCACATCCTCCACTTCCCGCTCGCCTTCCGGACAAGTACGACATTTGCCAGCCACTCGGGGTAGCTCACCTCCCTTATGAATCCTGCCTCCAAGAGTTTGTCTACCTCCTGGTCGACCACCCGGATCCGATCCGGGGCACAGTGTCTCTTCTTCTGTTTTACTGGTCGGTGGGTCGGGTCGACGTTGAGGGCGTGAGAAATGACCCCCGGGTCGATCCCAGGTACATCGGCCGCCGACCAGGCAAACACATCGACATTGGCTCGGAGGAATTCCACCAACCGGGCCCGAGCTCCCAGGTCGAGATTGGCGCCGACCCGGATCGTCCTGTCCGGGCGACCTTCCTCGAGGGGAACTTCGATCACACCCTCGGCCGGCTCCCCGTGCCGCAAGGCCACCTCGTCTCTGGCGTCGAGGGACTCGACGCTTAAGGCTTCTACGGGCTGCTTCCCTTTGAGAGTTGCTAGGAAACATTGCCTTGCGGTCGGTTGGTCACCTCGGACCTCTCCAATCCCGGCCGCCGTGGGGAACCGCATGAGCAAGTGGTACGTAGAGACCACCGTGCGAAGGGCGTTCAGTCCGGGTCGTCCGAGGATAGCGTTGTAGGCTGAGGGAACACGGACGACCAAGAACCCGAGCCGCACCGTGGCTTCTGCGGGTGCAACGCCCGCAGTCACAGGCAGCTCAACGACACCTTCGGCCGAGATAGCGTCACCAGTGAATCCTATGAGGGGGGTGGATGTTTTGTGCAACAATTGTCTGGACAAGCTCATCTTTTGGAAGGCCTCGTAAAACAAAATATCAGCTGAGCTTCCACTATCCACAAGAACACGCCTTACATCATAGTTTGCCATAGTGAGGGAGATCACCATGGCGTCATCGTGGGGGGTCTGAACTCCCTTTACATCTTCATCACAAAAAGTGATTACATTACCGACCCTCTGCCTCTTTGCGACGGCTGCCCCTGACGCTTCGGTCGAGCCCCCTGCGTTCCTCTCGGGCCGGGGGCAGCCCCCAGTGATAGTGTGGATCACGCCCGCGACGGGTCGATTCTGCTCCCGAGGCTCCTGAGGGGCCGGGTCGGCCGGACGCGGGTCTGCGGGGGGACGTCGGTCGTTCACATATCGACCGAGACGCCCTCGGCGGATGAGAGCCTCGATCTCGTCCGAAGCTGGAAGCAATCTTCGGTGTCGTGGCCGTGGTCCCGGTGGTACTCACAGTACGCCCGAGAGGGCCTCCTCCCAGGAATCTTCTTCATCTGTCTCGGGACCGGGAGGTCCTCCCGCCCCTTGATTTCCATGAGGATCTGGGCCCGGGGAGTCAGGAGAGGAGTGTACCGGTTGAAACGTCGGGGCGGAGAACGAGGGCGTAGGGCGCCGTGGTTCCTCGCCGGCGACAGGCTTCTGCGCCGACGTTGAGGCGTCGGGCTCCTCCTCTGGCGTGCCTCTTTTCGCCTTTTCTTCCCGAGCTTTGGAGGGATCTCGGCGGCCTCCTTGCTCCGGTGGGCGGCCGCCTCCTCGGCGTCTGCATACTGGTTCGCCCGGGACAACAGCTCCGGGAAGCTCCGCGGCAGGCGTTTGTCCAGGGAGAAGGTGAGTCTGCCCTTTCGGAAGCCACGCTTCAGGGCTGAAAGAGCCACCTCCTGGCTCAGGTTCCGGACTTCCAGCGTAGCCTTGTTGAAGCGGGTAAGATAATCCCGCAAGCTTTCTCCCTCGTTTTGCCGGATATCGAAGAGGGAGTCGGAGACCAGTCGCCGCCGGCTACTGATGGCGAAATGGGTGATGAAGAGGCGAGTAAACTGGTCGAAGGACTGGATTGAGTTAGCCTCCAAGCCGGCGAACCACGCCCTTGCCGGGCCACGGAGGGTCGCCGGGAAGGCCTTGCAGAGGAGAGGATCTGATGCTCCGTGGAGGAGCATAAGGGTCCTGAAACTCTCGACGTGATCCCGCGGGTCCGCCGCCCCGTCATAGGGCTCGATCGCCGGCATTTTAAACCCCGGCGGATTCGGGGTCCGCAGGATCCTCGAGGCAAGCGCCGGCTGGGAGGAGATCTCCAAGTCGGCGAAGGGATCTTTGGAGTGGCCCTTCAGGACCTGGAGTTGTCGGTGGAGATCGTCCACCCGCCGGTCCAGGGAGCGCGACCGATGGGTGGGAGACAAGGAGCACCGAGAGGGGGACCGACTGGAGCGCGGGTTCCTTGAGGACTGGGGGGTCTGGGAACGCGCCCGGGCCCGCCTCTCGTACCCCGCGCAGCTCCGATGGGAAGGTCCCGGCAGAATGGACCGTGCTCGAGAATCTTCCTCGCGCCGGCGCTCCTCCCCATGGGAGAGGAAGGAGCACGGGTTGAGGAGGACAGGTGAGCGCTCAGGGAGCAGCGGCTCCTGGGCCCGCTGCGGCGCCCGAGACATCACACCCTGCAGGTTCTGCACTGCCTCCGCGAGGGTGCGAACCTGCTGGGCTAACTGGTCGAACTGAGCGGCTTCGACCATCTGAATGGGAGGTGGAGCGGTGGAGTGTTGCTGAGAATGTGTTGGAGACGCAGCGGCCTCCCGGCCGGAGGCGCGAGAGGCCCCGCGACCGGAGGCATTAGAAGCTCCACGACCACCTCGCCGTGCCATTACGATCGCTCTGAGATTCGGTCCCTTCCTCTAGCGCCAACTGTTGCTGGTGGTCCAAACCGAGAACGATTGGCACAGCGGTGTGAACGGGATTCCGTCTGAGTCGCCTTGGTTGGTGTTGATTGCGCTCCACCTTCCACCGGGAAACCTGCAAGCAAGCCTCGCACCACCACTGGGGTAGTGGGGGCCCTCCGACGATCAAGTCAGAGGAGATTGGAGGAGAAGGAGAGATAATAGTAGCAAGTAGGAGAATGCTCTGGAAGTTCTTGCTTACCCCCCCCTTCTCCCCCCAGCCGCATATATACCAGGCTGGGGGGTCCTTCTGGGGGGTTGGTCATCGTGTGGCACGATGGAGTTGCCACTGACATGGCCGTTACAGGGCGTCGTGGGGCAGCGCTGGGTACGGCCATGACAGGGCGTAGTGGAGCTCCGCTTTGTACGGCTGTTACAGGAGATCGTGGAGCAGCGCCGGATACGACCGTTGCAGGGAGTAGTGGAGCAGAGGGTCGCGGCGTGCTTCAGGGGAACAGCCTGTCATTGTCGAGAGATTGCCGACTCGGGGTCGGATTGCTGGATCAAGGGGCAGCCGACTCGGGGTCGGGCTGCGAAGCCGAAGATATCCGACTCGGGGTCGGACTGCTGGATCAAGGGGCAGCCGACTCGGGGTCGGGCTGCGAAGCCGAAGATATCCGACTCGGGGTCGGGTTACTGGATCAAGGGGCAGCCGACTCGGGGTCGGGCTGCGAAGCCGAAGATATCCGACTCGGGGTCGGACTGCTGGATCAAGGGGCAGCCGACTCGGGGTCGGGCTGCGAAGCCGAAGATATCCGACTCGGGGTCGGGTTACTGGATCAAGGGGCAGCTGTAGTCTTTTTGGGCGCGCGTGCCGGTCACGTGGGGCATGGTGGCTGAGTTCCCCCGTAACAGTTAGTAATGTTGGTTCCTTTTGGAACCCAAACCCTCTTAATTTTTCTTTTAGTTTTCCCTTTCCTATAATTACACACATTTGCTTTATGTCCTAAAGTTCCACAACAAAAGCAGGTTATTTTCTTAGTTTTACTTTTTCCTGCTTTAACAAAGAAGTTACTAAGATGTTTTTGCTTATGTTTAGGTTTATACCCTAAACCCGCTCTATTGAATACCGCTCGTTGACTATTAAGTATCATATTCAATTTTTCAGAACTATATGTAAATTTTTCAACCAAGGGTTTGTATTTTTCAAGTTCTTTAGTTAGTGTTTGTTTTTCTGCTTTTAGATCATTTAGTTCTTTTGTGAGACTCTCATTTATATGTTTATTATTTTTGGGTTCTAATGTTTCTTTGTTCAGCCTTTCATTTTCTTTAGTTAAGGTATTATTCTTTTGTATCAACATTTGGTTACTTGTTTTAAGTTCTGCATTTTCTTTGATAAGAATATCTTTATCCTTAACTAATGAATCATACTTACGGAGATGAGTTTGGTTAGTTACTTTTAGTTCTTTGTTTTTAACGTTTATTGTTTTGTATTCATCCATTAATTCATTGAAAGCATCATATAATTCATCGAAAGTAAAATCTAAATGTGATGCGGATGTTACCTCATTTTCATTGGCCATGAAGCAGAAATTGGTCTTTTCTCCTTGTTCCTCATCCGATGATGATGATGATGTGTCGGAGTCCGATAGGGTGGTGACAAGGGCTTTCTTCTTCTTGTACTTGCTCCCCTTCTTCAGTAAAGGACACTCAGCTCTGATGTGTCCCGGCTTCTTGCACTCATAACATCCAATCCCCTCATTTTCCCTTTCCTTACCTTTATCCTTTCGATAAAAATTTGAGGGGCCTCTCCTTTGATGAAAGGACTTCTTTTGGTTGATGAATCTTCTGAACTTACGTACGAGAAGAGCCTCATCATCCTCTCCCTCGTGATCTTCTTCTTCACTGCTGCTACTGCAAGACAAGTCTTTGTTAGATGATGTAGATTTGAGAGCTATTACCTTTTTCTTATGGGAGGACTCTTCTTCGCTGTGTTGCTTCATTGTTAGCTCGTGCGTCATTAGGGATCCAAGAAGCTCCTCAAGTGGTAGCTTGTTCAAGTCCTTGGCTTCTTGGATTGCCGTCACCTTGGCTTCCCATGACCTTGGTAGACAGCGAAGAATCTTCCTGACAAGATCACTGTTAGTATAGTTTTTGCCAAGGCTTTTTAGGCCATTGACAATGTCAGTAAATCTAGTGAACATGCAAGTGATTGTTTCATTAGAATCCATCTTAAATAGTTCATACTTATGAACCAATATGTTTATTTTGGATTCTTTGACTTAATTCGTGCCCTCATGGGTCACTTCAAGTCTATCCCAAATCTCTTTTGCAGAATTGCAAGTAGAGACTCTATTGAATTCATTCCTATCTAATGCACAGTAAAGCACATTCATTGCTTTGGAATTGAGTTGTGTCTTTCTCATGTCATGGTCATCCCAATCCTTTTCGAGTTTGGGTACAGTGACACCCTCTACATAGATGGATGGGATGTATGGTCCATTTACTACAATGGTCCACATCTCATAGTCTTGGGCTTGGATAAATATTCTCATCCTAGCCTTCCAATATGAGTAGTCGGATCCATTAAAGAATGGGGGTCTTTGGGTGGACTGACCCTCAATGTGGGAAGATCCAAATGGGGTTGTCATTTTGATCTTTTACTCTTAGGGTAGAAGAGTTTAGGCTCTGATACCACTTGTTGCCCAGATAGACAACCCAAGAGGGGGGGTGAATTAGGTTTTAAAATAATTTTGCAATTAAAACGTTTGAGGATGACTAATTAATACTTTTGCAAGATGATTAATTAGTTGCTATGTGCTGTGAGTGAAATGAGAGTGAGAGAGAGAGACACAAGCAATCACAAACACAATGTTTATAGTGGTTCGGAGCTAACCCTTGCTCCTACGTCCACTCCCCAAGTCTCACTTGGGAATTCACTATAACCCCTTGGATTACAGCCGGTTGTTTTACAAGCTCACAACCCAACTTGTTGTTTTACGAGCTCACAACGAACTCGGTCGGTTTTCCCAGGCTCACCGACTAGAACCACCCCGATTGTTTTCCCGGGATCACAATCGAACCCTTACACGTTGGTTTTACCATCGGCTCACCAACCAACCTCTACACTCTTGATTCAATCCCCTGATTGAATCAAGCAAAGACAAGATGGAAAGAACAAGGACAAACAGAAAAACAGAGCTTCTAAAAAGCAGATATACAGCAATATAAACTAGAGAGAAGTTAAGAGCCCTCAAACACTTTTGAGTTGGAGTAGAGAAGGGCTTCTTGAACTGTGAGTCTCCTCTTGAATGTCTGGTCGACTTGAAGGCAGGAGGAGACTTCTTTAAATGCTGGAAAGAGGTAGCTGGATGGAGTTAATGGCGCTCTTCCTTCTTTTCTGTTGAAAACCAGTTGGCAGAGATAGGATGGTTGATTTCTTTGAGTGGAATGGTGCTTCTCTGCCTTGCTACAGTCCTCTGTGGCTATTTAAGCCATCCTCCACGGAAACTAGCCGTTAGACACCTTTTTCTGCCCGTTCTGCACACTCTGCACATCCTGACAATATGTCCGTTGGGGTCGGAGTCGACTCGCGCGATCTGAAGTCGACTCGGCTGTAGCGGGAGTCGACTCATGCTTTTCTGGAGTCGGCTCGGCAACTGTTTCGGATTTGAATTAAAGTGACCTCCGCGACTGGGAGTCGACTCGACTTAACCCGGAGTCGACTCGCCAACTTCTGGAGCTGACTTGCCAGTTTCGGAGTCGGCTCATCCCATGAAGTCCATGGAGCTAATTTTTCAACTTGGCCCACTCGAGTCGACTCGACAATCCTGGGAGTCGACTCGGCGCTCAGAGCCCGAACTCCCGATCTTCTGTCTTTTGGCTCGTCCAGTCTTGGAGTCGACTCGAACTGTTCCGGAGTCGACTCGGCTCTCAGTTTCTGAAACACAGCCTTCTGCCTTTTTGATGTAGTGCTGCCTTGGAGTCGACTCGAGCTGTCTGGGAGTCGACTCAGCTCTCAGAGACAATAATTCGGTCTTCTGTCTTTTTGGGGTCGCGCTGTCTCGGAGTCGACTCGCGCATTGCGGGAGTCGACTCGGATCTCAGAGTCCGAAAACTGCTCTCTGACTTTTGCCTTGTGTACCACTGAGAGTCGACTTTCGCTTTCTTTGGAGTCGACCTGCCAACCATCGGAGTCGACTCGCGTTCCACAGGAGTCGACTCGAATCTCAGGGTCGAAAATCGCTCTCTGACTTTTCTGTCTGTAACTCCTTGGAGTCGACTCATACTACTCCGGAGTCGACTTGGTAATCATCGGAGTCGACTCGCGCACTTCAGGAGTCGACTCGCTGACAGGTTTTGAGTTGAGTCTTTCTGTTCGTCTGTCAGTTCTCAGTCGGAGTCGACTCGTAATGATCCGGAGTCGACTCGAGCCCGTGCTAGTGATTCTGATACGCTTGAAGTCGACTCGTAATATACCGGAGTCGACTCGAGTCTCAGACTTTGGTTCAAACTGACTTCTTAACTTATCCAAAATATCTTGAACCAAGTCTAGAAACACTTAGACAAGAATTTCACTGAAACACTCAATTGAATTCATTAGTAATCAAAAGATATACTCAATTGTTTGAGCTCATCAAAATTAAATAGGGTTTTAATCAATCACTCCACAAAAATATTGCAAAGACTAGTAGTTTCCAAGGATTGGTCAAAGGGACCTACTCACTGATTCAAAATCATCTTATCTGCAGGATTTCGAGAGTTGTGGATATTTACTTTAGTACCTCACGGGCTTTATCTGTAATATTCTAGTTTACTCGAATTTTTACAACGACGGCTTTCACACTATTGTCTTTTTCAAGGTCAATACAACATTTTTTTTCTTAATATTTTTTTTTAAAATATTGAAGATAAGAATTCTTTTCAAGAAAGCTATATAAATTGTGCACTTTTACTCTTGTGGTGATTTGTCCATGTAACGAGCAATCAGTCGACAACTCTCACACCAGTTGGCACAAGGTGTCGGGCATCAAGACTCCCCTACGGACTTATGCTCAGAGTCCTCATCACAAGCCCACCTGACCTTTGACAATAGGTAGCCCTTTTCGATGTTCCTGACTAAATCCATTTTTATTGATGATTTTTTTTTTTGGATTAGATAAGTATGATTCATCAGGGTCTAAGGTCGCTACTATACTATCAACATAATGTTGAGCCTAGACCTTAGAAGGGTCGGCCAGTGTGTAGTGAAATTCCAAAGTATTAATTAGCTTACAACTCACTAAGAGATAATAAAAAAAATTCAATTTTGCATTACTTTTGACTAGTCATTGGGCTTTTTAGATTTTATATACCTTGTGTGTTTATCGTTCTCGCATTAATGTATAGAAATTAGGTTTTAAAACCCCCTTTTTTTAATTTATAAAAATGAAAATGAACACAAATTTTTTTTTTAAAGTTTTTTTTTAATGAAAATCCAAATGAAGACCCCCAAACCTAAACCTGACATTGTGTAGTGAAAACGAATGCAAGAGATGCAAACAAAAATGCTTAAAAATACTTAAAAATACCCCCAAACCTAAACCTAACATTGTCCTCAATGTTAAAGAAATCTAAGAGAATTGGGTTGCCTCCCAACAAGCGCTAAGTTTATTGTCTTCAGCCAGACACAGTGGATCCTTAATTATTTTGATAAACAGGATTCGTCAAATTAAGGGATTCGATCAATTGTCCGTCGGCAACACAGTCCATATAAGGTTTTAACCTTTGGCCATTGACTTTTAAAACATGTCCACCATTGAGGTGTTGGATCTCTACTGCACCATAAGGAGAAACCTTTTTTACTATGACTAGTCCATCCCACCTAGAGCGAAGTTTACCCGGGAAGAGTCGCAACTTGGAATTGAATAGCCAAACTTTTTGACCAGGTTCGAAGGACTTACGATTAATGTTTTTATCATGAAAAGCCTTAGTCCTTTCTTTATAAATTTTGGCGTTTTCATAGGCCTCATTGCGCAACTCTTCAAGTTCACTTAGTTGGAGTTATCGGTTAGGACCAGCTGCTGCCATGTCTAAGTTAAACTTTTTGATAGCCCAGAAAGCTCTATGTTCAAGTTCTACCGGCAAGTGACAAGCTTTTCCAAAAACTAATCGGTAGGGGGACATGCCAATAGGAGTTTTGTAGGCAGTACGGTAGGCCCAGAGTGCATCATTTATCCTTTGAGACCAATCTTTTCTATCGGGACGTACCGTTTTCTCTAAGATGTGTTTTAACTCCCTATTGGATACCTCGACTTGTCCACTCGTTTGGGGATGGTATGGGGTAGCAACTTTGTGGGTGATGTTATATTTGCGAGTCAAAGTCTCGAAAGACCGGTTGCAAAAATGAGATCCCCCATCACTGATGACGGCTCGGGGTGTGCCAAAACGACAAAAGATGTTTTCATGTAAAAATTTAACCACAACCTTGTGGTCATTAGTTTTAGTTGCGACAGCTTCTACCCATTTTGAAACATAATCAACCCCTACCAGAATGTATTCGAAACCAAAAGATGGTGGGAAAGGGCCCATAAAGTCAATACCCCAGACATCAAAGATTTCTACAATTAAAATAGGATTGAGAGGCATCATATCTCTACGGGAGATAGTACCCATCTGTTGGCACCGTTCACAAGTTTGGCAAAAGTTATGGGTATCTTTGAAAAGTGTGGGCCAATAAAATCCACTCTGTAAAACTTTTGCTGTAGTTTTTCTACCCCCGAAATGTCCCCCACAAGCTTGTAAATGGCAGAATGAAAGAATACTTTGAAATTTGCATTCGGGGACACATCGACGGATTACTTGATCGGGACAATACTTGAATAGATCGGGATCATCCCAATAATAGATTTTCACTTGTGAAAAGAATCGGTTCTTGTCTTGAGTTGACCAATCATCAGGAATTCGTCCTATGGCCAGGTAATTTACTATGTTTGCAAACCATGGTGTTTTTATTCCTCGTACCTCAAATAATTGTTCATCTGGAAAAGAATCGTGTAAGGGTGAGGTATTTTGAGAGGGCTCAAGAAGAATCCTAGATAAGTGGTCCGCTACGACATTTGCAGTACCTTTCTTATCACGAATTTCTAGGTCAAATTCTTGTAGTCAAAGAATCCATCGAATCAGACGGGGTTTGGTGTCTTTCTTTGCAAGAAGGTGTCGAAGGGCAGCATGATCAGTGAATACGGTAACCTTGGATCCTAAAAGGTAAGATCGAAACTTGTCTAGCGCGAATACTACAGCTAGTAATTCTTTCTCAGTGGTGGTGTAGTTCAATTGTGCATCTGAGAGTGCTTTACTAGCATAGTAGATGACATGAGGTACTTTATCTAGCTGTTGCCCTAAAACTGCCCCAATTGCATAGTCGGATGCATCACACATTAATTCAAATGGAAGGGTCCAATTAGGGGGCCGTATGATAGGTGCAGTGATTAATTTCGAGCGAAGATTTTCAAATGCCTCCTCGCATGCTTTATCAAAGACAAAGGGAGTGTCCTTGGCCAGAAGATTGCACAAGGGTTTGGAAATCTTACTGAAATTCTGAATGAAGCGACGGTAGAACCCAGCATGGCCAAGGAATGATCGGATTTGTTTCACAGTTTTGGGTGGAGGAAGATTGGAAATAAGATCGACTTTGGCTTTATCTACTTCAATGCCCCTCTTGGACACGACGTGTCCTAAAACTATGCCTTCTTGAACCATGAAATGGCTCTTTTCCCAACTTAATACTAGGTTGGTCTCCTTACATCTTTTCAAAACTAAGGTCAAATTGTCCAGACAATCGTCAAAAGATAGACCAAAAACTGAGAAATCATCAATGAACACTTCTAGAAAGTTTTCCACCATATCTGAAAAAATGGCCATCATGCATCATTAAAAAGTTGCGGGTGCATTGCATAGTCCAAAAGGCATCCTCCTATTTGCAAATGTCCCAAATGGGCAAGTAAAAGTGGTTTTCTCTTGATCGTCCGGATAAACAGGTACTTGATTATATCCAGAATAACCATCTAAGAAGCAGTAGAAACCTTGACCAGCCAACCGTTCCAAAATTTGATCTATGAAAGGTAGAGGAAAATGGTCCTTTCTAGTCATTGAATTAAGTTTCCTATAGTCAATGCACACGCGCCAACCCATGGTTGTGCGTGTTTGTATCAATTCTCCTTCCGTATTTTCAACCACAGTGATACCTGATTTCTTGGGTACCACTTGTGTCGGACTCATCTACTTACTATCAGAAATTGGGTAAATAATTCCGGCATCTAATAACTTCACCACTTTTTTCTTGACTACCTCCTTCATGTTAGGATTAAGTCTTCTTTGCATTTCTCGGATGGGCTATGCATCATCTTCGAGATGAATTCGATGCATGCAAACGGAGGGGTCAACCCCTTTCAAATCGGCTACAGACCATCCTATGGCATGTTTATTCTCTTCTAGTACCCTTAAAAGCTTACCTTCCTATTCAGTAGATAACTTGGCCGTGATGATTACAGGGAGGGTATCTTCTGGTCCTAGAAAGGCATACTTAAGAGTTGTCGGAAGTGGCTTTAACTCAAGTTTAGGTGGAGAATCAATGGAAGGACAAAGTGGTGCGCCAGCAATGGGGGGAAGAGGTTTAGGTCGGATCTTCCAAGGAAAGAAACTCATGGGAGATTGGTTGTCGAGTAAGATGTTGATTTCTTCTACGGCCTTGTCTATATCAAAGTTGTCAATGTCAAAATGGGCCAAGCATGCCTCTAGGGTGTCATCTGCTAAGATATAGGGAAGGGCTTCCTCTACAAGATCATCCATTTCGTCAATTAGGCAACACTCATCTTCCCTCACATGTTGGTCAGCGGCATGAAACACATTCAACTTAATTTTCAAGTTCCCAAATGATATATCCATTGCCCCAGTTCTACAGTTGATACATGCATTGGCTGTCGCTAAAAAGGGACGACCAAGAATCACAGGGATTAGTTTTTTTATGTTGGGCACATATTCCATATCAAGGATGATAAAATCTACTGGAAAATAGAATTTGTCTACCTTAACAAGAACATCTTCAATCATCCCCCGTGGTATCTTCACAGATCGATCAGCCAATTGTAAGGACACCGAGGTGGGTTTTAATTCACCTAACCCAAATTTCTCATAGACTGAATAGAGTGGAAGATTCACACTTGCCCCTAGATCTAAGAGTGCTCGGTCGATTGAGTTATTTCCTATGACACAGGAAATAGTAGGAGCACCAGGATCTTTGAATTTTGGAGGGGTGTTGTGTTGGAGAATGGAACTTACCTACTCAGTTAGGAGGACCTTTTTAGGCACATGTGTCCAAGATTTCCGCTTGTGGGTGCAAAGGTCTTTGAGAAATTTGGCATAGGAGGGAACTTGTTTGATGGCATCAAGGAGTGGGAGGTTGATTTTAACTTGTTTGAAGACCTCCATCATCTCTTCTAATGAAGTTCCCTTCTTGCCAAAGAGAGAGGGTGCATTAAGTGCTTCAGGGAATGGAGCTTTTGGAATGTGGGTTGTGGCAGATGGTGGACTTGTTAGTATCCCACATATGCCATGAAAATTCGAAATAATTTTCAGATTACAGCGGAGAAACTATGCGGGACCCGTTCATCGCATGAACGTATTTTAAAACCATTCGTTTGTAGATAGATTAGAATTAAATTATTTTAAACTATTTTAAAATTATTAAGAAGATTAGATCTTCATCTTGTGCGGGTAGATGGTCTTCGCAAATCTGATTCACGTGGATTTGTAGAAGGTTCGATGGAAGCCGCACACGCGTCCGGCCTCTACGGGTATCCACACGAGGTAATGATTCGATCGAAGCCTACGAATCTCCCCGAGGTGCTAGCTCCCTTGCAGAGATGGCTTTTGATGGCTGAAGTCCTCCCTTTCAATCAACTCTTGAATGCCTAGGGAGGTGGAGGAAGAAGGACGGATCAAAGGGAACAAGAACAAAACACTTTCAGCCTTTTTCCTTTTCTTTTGTTGGAACCAGGAATGAAGAAGGAGGAGAGCCACCAAGGATTCTTCTTCCTCTTCTCTTGCTTGCGGATGAAAGGAGGAGGAAGGGGATGTTTTTGCTGCCGTGAACACCAAAAGAAGGATAAGAGGAGGGGCCGAACCCCTCCTTTTATTTCTCCATGAGATAAGGATGAGCTCCTAATTTTTAGGAGCCCACCCTTATCTCCCCAATTCGGCAGCAAGGAGGGGCTTACGCCCCTCCTTTTTCTTCATCGCAATTCCCAAGGGGAGGGGCGTGGGCCCCTCCCTCAAGTTCAATTATATCTCCCATTTAATCAAATTAAAAGGTGATTTAATTTGGGTCCATTGCATGAGTCTAATTCTAGTCAAAATAGGATTTTTATGAACCCATTTCAATTTCCTCCAAATCCTAATCTAATTAGAATTTAATTGAACCATGACTCTATTGAACTCTTCAATCCTAATCCAATTAGAAGTCATAAAATTAATTAGATTAAATTTAAAATTAATTAGGACTTAAAATAATCCTAATCTAATTAGGACTATTAAATTTCAGCCCTAAGACAATTAGGACTTTAGAAATCCTATTCCAAATAGGATTCTAATTTAATTTGAAAACCTAATCCAATTAGGACTCCAAGGATCCTACTCCAAGTAGAACTCATGATCAAGTCCAATTAATTAAATTTAATTAATTAAATTAAATAGCAATCCGATTGCAATTGTTCTTTCTTCCAACTACTAACTCTTAGCGGGTTATCCATTTATCAATCTAATTGATTATTTGTGATTCCTAATCACATTCAACCATCGGATTGGTCATTAACTCTAATGTGTGTGACCCCATAGGTTTCATTCTGACTGGTAGTGAGATATATTGCGATCTCTATCACAATATCATTGAAAACTCCTTTCAATGGGTTGAAACAATTTCAACTCAACTCATCAGGGTTTATCGACCATCAAGATGATCCCTGTGAGTCTCACCATCCACCAGTGACACCTAGCAGTATGTAGTGGCCACCCAGTAGAATAGAATGATGAATCTCTAGGTGCAGTTATCATATGATACAGTCCTTCTATCGTGGATCCCTACAGACTGGAGGTCATGGATAACTCGTCAAACCCTGTCGTCTGTCATATGTCTAGATTTATTCGACATGAGTTTGATAGTGGAAAACGTTTTCTCCACTGTATATTATTGCCCTGGCCAAGGTCTTAGAACTCTGTCTAATAAATCACATAGGATCACTCGTCTTCTATCAAGGTCGATAGATTCCATGTAAGTGCATATCCTACTCCTACAGTGAACCTACTGCAGCCAATCTACACAACAAGGACCCATATGACTAGAGACCATGTATATGTGCAGTCAAACTATAATAACCTCACTGTGAGTAGCCGAAGCACCGCAGGTCAAAGGACCAGTCACACTACTGCAACATCAAGTAAGTCACTGACGAGTGGATAGACATCCAAGTGACTTCTTATCTTGGTCACGCTCCATACCCTTGTTCTCTAACAAGCACCTGCACTCTCACTTCAGTGTCCCTACACTGTGGACTCGAGTCTCATCCATCCATAAGGAAAGCGATCTGTGCACTGATCGGATCGATCACCGTCCTCGTGATGATCCATTGATTAGGAGCATTTAGAAATTAATCACCAATGATACATGGCTCAAATTCTCAACTCTTGAGAATATGTATCATCATCTTATTAATTTTTTGGACGATTCATAGACACATAAACAATATGAATGAAAAGATGCCCATTTATTATTCAATAATAATAAAGTCAAGTACAAATTTATGTCCCAGAATAAATAATGTATCTGCCAGATTGGCTTTTAGGGCATACATCTAACAATCTTCCACTTGCACTAAAGCCAATCAGCCATATATCTAAGTCCCATCTTCTCAAGGTGGGCTTCAGTCTTCTGCTGACTTAGCTGTTTAATGAACGGGTCTGCCACGTTGTCCGCGGAGTCTACTCTCTGTACCTCGAAATATTTCTTCTCGAGATAGTCGCGTATGAGATGGAAATGCCGCTCTATGTGCTTGGACTTCTAATGAGACCTTGGCTCCTTAGCGAGAGCTATGGCGCCATTATTATCGCAGTAGAGTGTGATGGCATCTGATGGCATTACATCTAGCTCTGCAATGAATTTCTTGAACCAGAAGGCTTCCTTTGCAGCTTCAGAGGCGGCGATATACTCAGCTTTCATGGTAGAATCAGCAATGATCGGTTGTTTGGAACTCTTCCAATTTACCGTACCACCATTGCACAAGAACACATATCCAGATGTAGACTTTCTATCATCAATATCAGTCATAAAGTCTGAATCTGTGTATCCTTCTACCTTTAACTCTGATGCTCCTCCAAAGACTAAGAACAAATCTTTAGTTCTTCTTAAGTACTTAAGAATGTTCTTCACAGCTGTCCAGTGCTCTTCGCCTGGATTCGACTGATATCTGCTAGTGACACTCACAGCAAGGGCTATATCAGGTCGTGTACATAGCATGGCATACATGAGGCTCCCTATTGCTGAAGCATAAGGAATCCTGCTCATGCGTTGAATCTCTTCAGATGTGTTGGGGCACATCTTTTTGGAGAGATGAATCCCATGCCTAAGGGGTAATAGACCCCTCTTGGAGTTTTCCATACTGAACCTCTTCAGTACCTCCTCTAAGTACATCTTCTGTGATAGGCCAAGCAACCTCTTAGATCTATCTCTATATATCTTAATCCCCAAAATGTAGGATGCTTCCCCAAGGTCTTTCATGGAGAACTCTTTTGACAACCAGACCTTGACCGAGGTTAGCATGGGAACATCATTCCCAATCAAGAGGATGCCATCCACGTACAGTACAAGGAACACGACAGCACTCCCACTAACCTTCTTGTAAACACACGGTTCCTCTTCATTCTTGATGAAATCAAACGATTTAATTGCATCATTGAAACGAGTATTCCAGCTCCGAGATGCTTGCTTTAGTCCATAGATGGACCTTTGCAACTTGCAGACCTTGTGATCTCCATCACTGGAAGTGAAACCCAAAGGCTGCTCCATATAGATATCTTCATCAAGATATCCATTCAGAAAAGCAGTTTTCACATCCATCTGCCATATTTCATAATCATGAAATGCTGCAATGGCAAGCAATGTTCGAATGGATTTTAGCATGGCTACAGGTGAATAAGTCTCCTGATAGTCAATGCCTTCGCGCTGACTATACTCTTTCACCACTAGCCTTGCCTTATAGGTCTCTACCTTCCCATCCGAACCTATCTTCTTTTTATAGATCCATTTGCATCCAATAGGTACTATACCTTCTGCTGGATCTACTAAGGTCCAGACTTGGTTGGAATACATGGAGTCTATCTCTGACTTCATGGCTTCCAGCCATTTCTCGAAATCGATATCTGATATCGCCTCGTTGTAGGTATTGGGATCCTGTACATGTTTCCTATCTCCCATGAGAAATATTTCCTCGGTGTCCTCTACTAGTATACCTATCTATTGGGAGGATGGGAGACCCTACTAGATCTACGAGGTGGAGGAGGTACTATGTGTACTGGCTCTATGTGAATAGGTTCTATAGGATCTATTACTCGTTGCTTTTCAGAGACTTTCTCTTCAAGCTCAATTTTCCTCCCACTGCTTCTATCAAGGATAAACTGTTTTTCCAGGAAGATGGCATGTCGGCTCACAAACACATTGTGATCCTCTGAGATGTAAAAATTATATCCTAATGACTCCTTAGGATATCCAATGAAACGAGCACTTATGGTCCTAGGCTCTAACTTGTCCGTTTGTAGTCGCTTGACGTGGGCCGGACATCCCCAAATCTTGAGATGACCAAGACTCGGCTTCTTATCATGCCATATCTCATACGGTGTGGTAGGAACGGATTTAGAGGGAACTCTATTCAATAAATAAATCGCGGATAATAAGGCATCTCCCCAAAGAAACATAGGTAGATCAGTGAAGCTCATCATGGATCGGACCATATCCAATAGAGTCCGATTCCTCCTCTCTGACACCCCGTTGAGTTGAGGTGTACCCGAAGGCGTCCATTGTGAGACTATGCCATTCTCCTTGAGATAGTCCCGAAATTTCCCACTAAGGTATTCTCCTCCTCGATCTGATCGAAGAACCTTAAGGGTTTTTTCAGTCTGTTTTTCTACTTCATTTCTGAACTCTTTGAACTTTTCAAAAGACTCAGATTTGTATCTCATAAGATACACATACCCATATCGTGAATAGTCATCGGTAAAGGTAATGAAGTATGAATAACGACCCCTGGCTAGCACATCGAATGGGCCACACACATCAGTGTGTACCAGGGTAAGTATTTCAGTGGTCCTCTCCCCATGTCCTACAAAGGATAATCTAGCCATTTTTCCTTGAAGACAGGACTCACAAACTGGATATGACTCGGAAGTCAATGGGCCAAGAAGCCCATCTTTCTCCATTTTGTTCATTCTGTCCTCTCCAATATGGCTAAGCTTGAGGTGCCACAAATACTTCTGGTTTATCTCATCTCTGGATCTTTTAGATCCTACGGCACTCACTACTTGCTCAGACACATTCACAGACACATCAATATGCAAGTGATAGAGACTGTCAATCATGAAACCACGTGCAACTAATTTATTTCTGAAATAAATAGAACAGCAGTCTTTGTCAAAGGTCAAAATATGACCATCCTGTGCTAAACACGGGACATAATAACAGTCTCTAAGAAATAAACTAAATCCAGACGGTAATCGCAGAGGGTAGGTGCCCACAGCTACAGCAGCAACTCTTGCCCCGTTGCCAACCCGAAGGGTCACTGCACCTTCCGCCAGCCTCCTACTTTCCTTTGACCCTGCATAGTAGTGCACAAATGAGCACTAGAAGCAGAATCTATAACCCAACTAGAAGTAGAAGAAACCGTAAGGTTAGTTTCAATTACGAGCAAGTCTAACATACCTTCAGAAGGTGTGTCCTTTTTGTTCTTCAGGCTCTCGAGGTATGAAAGGCAGTTCCTTTTCCAGTGGCCGTTGACGTTGCAGTGGAAACATTTTCCTTTGTCATCAGCCTTTTTCTTATGAACTTCCTTCTTAGGCTTTTTGTCTTTCTTATGCTTCTTTGCAGGTTTCTTTTTCTTCCAAGTAGACTTTCTCTTGGAACCAGAAGTCAGCTCAGCAGCCAGAACAGAGCCCCTTGAACCTTTCAAGGCCCCTTCAGTAGTTACCAACATATTCAACAATTCGGTCTTAGTGCATTCAATTTTATTCATATGGTAGTTTACTATAAACTGACCAAATGAATCAGAAAGGGATTGCAGGATCAGATCTATCTGCAGTTCCTTATGCATGGACATACCGAGCTTCTCAAGCTCCTCGAGGTCCTTGATCATAGTCAAACAATGATCGTGGACAGACTGCCCCTCGCGCATCTTTGCCTTGAAGAGCCTCTTGGACACTTCAAAGCGTGCAGTGCGGCTCTGCTCACCATACAACTCTTGCAGATGAGCCAATATTTCCCTAGCAGTCTTCATGTTCTCATGCTGGCATTGAAGTTCATTAGTCATGGCTGCCATAATGTAGCACTTGACCCTAATGTCGTCATCTGTCCACTTTTGATGCGTCTCACGCTGATCATCAGTAGGACGTGCTGGTAATTTGGAGATATCGTTCTCGAGCACATACCCTAGTTTCTCACAATTTAGAACAATTTTAAGGTTTCTAAGCCAGTCTTTATAGTTGGTTCCGGTCAGTCTCTTGGTCTCAAGGATTCAGGTCAAAGGGTTTGAAGCTGACATTGTGATCTGTAGAGAGTAAAGATTCTAGTTAGACTTTGTTCTTGAACTTAATTTATTCTAGGGACTTTTAAAACAAATATGCTCCCACTATTTTTTCGAATCCCTCATACTCCCCTGATGGAGAAACGAAAACCCTACGCGACTAGGATTTTTAGTGGGTACTGCGGTCTCACCAATTTACATGCCGCCTCACCTAACAGTTATTGGTGACATATAAATGGATAAGTGTACAACTCTTGTACAATGCTTCTCAAGCATATTGCAGTGGTACTTGGTCTCTAAGTGATGAAGACCTCACCTAACAGTTATTGGTCCCATTACTTAGTTAAGTCAGACCTACCATATAACCACGGAAATAAAGTCGTCATTGGGTCCTCACCTAACAGTTATTGGTGCCCAACCCCACCTTTACCCCACAATATCTCATGTCTAATAGAGAGGTCCAGTCCCCCAATGCAACTTGCCCACTGTGTCCAGCCGAGACAAATCAACACCGAAAAGACCTTAGCAGCTCTACTACGGTGGAAGACCTATGGACTTAATATTGCATAATCAAGTCTTAGTATTTGCAACTTGAGTTCTTCATAAGAGGTAATCGAACAATTGGCCAGGTAAGCAGGTGGGAGGCTCCCCTTACTCAGAGAGTAAGGTCCTAATTAAGTAACCACCTTATAGGCTTGCCTAGACACCAATTAGATCAATTAATCTAATATGACTAACTTATGTTGGTTCACCCTCGACTGATTAGGGAGGTTTCGATTTAGGTCTCACTCGATCGCGTATTCACATCTCATGTATAAATCTACCCGCATAAACATAAGCATTAAACATCCAGGCATTTATCAAAAATAAAATTAAATGGTGATGATCATGGATCCAGGATAGGGTCATTTTACAAGCACATGCACGTCAATTGGTTTGATCGTCTTCAACTCTTGACTCGATCTTGATCCTCTAGGTCCAATTGTGATCAACTCCTTGATCCATCTTCAATCAACCCTTGATCTCGATCCGCGCATGTTGAGCTTGTTGATGTACATATCGATCAACCATCGACGTGCAACACACATCACAGATTACATCCCAGATTGCTTTAAAAATTAAATAAAAATAAAAATAAAATTACAACCCTTTTCATGAGACATGCAGGTCTCTAATACATGAATTTAAGATGCACGCAGGCATTTGAAAATTAAAATTACATGCATCACAGAACATCGCAGAACATTTCAGCACATTCAAAGGGTCCATCCATGATCATCACCATACGCATCACATGCATAAAAATTATTTTCAGATCTGTAATTTAATTGATTATTCCATCTCATGACTTGCTGATCATACAAGATTTGACTCTAAACACTTGTAATCACATTATCAAAGCATTAGAATCATTAATCTAAGCATCTAAATATTAGTATGCAGAAAAATCAGCAAGCTGAAAATTCTGCATACATAAATTTCAGCAAGCATAATCCCTTAAATTTCAGATCTAAAATGCCTTGAAAAATTTAATTCTAATCTTAATCTACATAACCATAGCTCTGATACCACTGTTAGTATCCCACATAGCCATGAAAATTCGAAATAATTTTCAGATTGCAGCGGAAAAACTATGCGGGATCCGTTCATCGCATGAACGTATTTTAAAACCATTCGTTTGTAGATAGATTAGAATTAAATTATTTTAAACTATTTTAAAATTATTAAGAAGATTAGATCTTCACCTTGTGCGGGTAGATGGTCTCCGCAAATCTGATTCACGTGGATTTGTAGAAGGTTCGATGGAAGCCGCACATGCGTCCGGCCTCTACGGGTATCCACACGAGGTAATGATTCGATCGAAGCCTACGTATCTCTCCGGGGTGCTAGCTCCCTTGCAGAGATGGCTTTTGATGGCTGAAGTCCCCCCTTTCAATCAACTCTTGAACGCCTAGCGAGGTGGAGGAAGAAGGACGGATCAAAGGGAACAAGAACAAAACATTTTCAGCCTTTTCCCTTTTCTTTTGTTGGAACCAAGAATGAAGAAGGAGGAGAGCCACCAAGGATTCTTCTTCCTCTTCTCTTGCTTGCGGATGAAAGGAGGAGGAAGGGGATGTTTTTGCTGCCGTGAACACCAAAAGAGGGATAAGAGGAGGGGCCGAACCCCTCCTCCTTTTATTTCTCCATGAGATAAGGATGAGCTCCTAATTTTTAGGAGCTCACCCTTATCTCCCCAATTCGGCAGCAAGGAGGGGCTTACGCCCCTCCTTTTTCTTCATCGCAATTCCCAAGGGGAGGGGCGTGGGCCCCTCCCTCAAGTCCAATTATATCTCCCATTTAATCAAATTAAAAGGTGATTTAATTTGGGTCCATTGCATGAGTCTAATCCTAGTCAAAATAGGATTTTTATGAACCCATTTCAATTTCCTCCAAATCCTAATCTAATTAGGATTTAATTGAACCATGACTCTATTGAACTCTTCAATCCTAATCCAATTAAAAGTCATAAAATTAATTAGATTAAATTTAAAATTAATTAGGACTTAAAATAATCCTAATCTAATTAGGACTTATTAAATTTCAGCCCTAAGACAATTAGGACTTTAGAAATCCTATTCCAAATAGAATTCTAATTTAATTTGAAATCCTAATCCAATTAGGACTCCAAGGATCCTACTCCAAGTAGGACTCATGATCAAGTCCAATTAATTAAATTTAATTAATTAAATTAAATTGCAATCCGATTGCAATTGTTCTTTCTTCCAACTACTAACTCTTAGCGGGTTATCCATTTATCAATCTAATTGATTATTTGTGATTCCTAATCACATTCAACCATCGGATCGGTCATTAACTCTAATGTGTGTGACCTCATAGGTTCCATTCTGACTGGTAGTGAGATATATTGCGATCTCTATCACAATATCATTGAAAACTCCTTTTAATGGGTTGAAACAATTTCAACTCAACTCATCAGGGTTTATCGACCATTAAGATGATCCCTGTGAGTCTCACCATCCACTAGTGACACCTAGCAGTATGTAGTGGCCACCCAGCAGAATAGAATGATGAACCTCTAAGTGCAGTTATCGTATGATACAGTCCTTCTATCGTGGATCCCTACAGACCGGAGGTCATGGTTAACTCGTCAAACCCCGTCGTCTGTCATATGTCTAGATTTATTCGACTTGAGTTTGATAGTGGAAAACTCTTTCTCCACTGTATATTATTGCCCTGGCCAAGGTCTTAGAACTCTGTCTAATAAATCACATAGGATCACTCCTCTTCTATCAAGGTCGATAGATTCCATGTAAGTGCATACCCTACTCCTACAGTGAACCTACTGCAGTCAATCTACACAACAAGGACCCATATGACTAGAGACCATGTATATATGCAGTCAAACTACAATAACCTCACTGTGAGTAGCCGAAGCACCGCAGGTCAAAGGACCAGTCACACTACTGCAACATCAAGTAAGTCACTAACGAGTGGATAGACATCCAAGTGACTTCTTATCTTGGTCACGCTTAGTACCCTTATTCTCTAACAAGCATCTGCACTCTCACTTCAGTGTCCCTACACTGTGGACTCGAGTCTCATCCATCCATAAGGAAAACGATCTGTGCACTGATCGGATCGATCACCGTCCTCGTGATGATCCATTGATTAGGAGCATTTAGAAATTAATCACCAATGATACATGGCTCAAATTCTCAACTCTTGAGAATATGTATCATCATCTTATTAATTTCTTGGACGATTCATAGACACATAAACAATATGAATGAAAAGATGCCCATTTATTATTCAATAATAATAAAGTCAAGTACAAATTTATGTCCCAGAATAAATAATGTGTCTGCCAGATTGGCTTCTAGGGCATACATCTAACAGGACTAGCTGAAGAAGGTTTTGGGTTTTCATGTGATACATTCCTCTCCTCTTCTTCACCTTCCTTATTGTTATCCTCCCTAATCTTATTGTCTATTACACGTCCACTCCTTAGGGTAGTCAAAGCATTGGCTTGTTCATGATGAATTGCATTTAATTGATTTTCTTGAGCCATGTATTGTCCCCTAAGATTACTTAGTGGTTGGCTTGGAAGCTTTCCTTCCTCTCGCTTGTTCAGTGCATTAGCTAGTTGCCCCATTTGGGATTCTAGCTTGACGATGGATTGCATGTGAGAGTGCACCAATTGTGTAATGGTTTCCAAACCTTGAAGGGTGTTCAACACTTTCTCCTCAAAGGCTGTTTTTCTTTGGGGTAGAGGAGGAGTGTGTTGAAATTGAGTCGAGGGACGGTAGGGATGAATATTTTGTTGGGTTTGAAAATTCTGAGGATTTTGAAAATTTTGGGAATAGGGTTGGGCTGTGTTCGAAGTTTGCTGCTTTCAAGAAAAGTTTGGATGATTTCGCCATCCCGGATTATATGTATTGGAAAATGGGTCATTACCCGGTCTAGGCTGTGTTTGAGCAACATTGATGTGTTCTTGCACGAGTTCGGAGAATTGGGGCGCTGAAGGGCACTCATGAATAGGGTGGGATGGGCTAGAACAGATAGTACACACTTGTGCTTGGGAAGAGTTCATGTAATACCCACCTATCATCAGTTGATCAATCTTATGGGACAATGCATCTACCTTGCTAGACAGGTCCATAGAATGACTTATTTCACAAATGGTCCCTTTTCTTTGAGAACTCAGGGTGCTTGACGAGAACAAGAAGCATGGTGGAGGGAGTTTTCATTAAGATTTTCAAATAATTCCCATGCTTCATGCTCATTTTGAAGCATGAAAGTCCCTCCGCATGCGGCATCGATCATCTGACGGTTTCGTTCCGTCAATCCGTCATAGAAACATTGCACTAGCTGCCATTTAGGTATTTGATGATGTGGGCATTTACGGATTAGGTCCCGAAATCTCTCCCAAGTTTCATAAAATTTCTCTCCCTCAGTTTGGGAGAAGCTTGTGATGGCACGTCTAAACTGGTTCGTTCTTCCTATGGGAAAGTATTTTTTTAGGAATTCTTGTTGCATTTGATCCCAAGAACGAATCGAGTTAGCTTCTAAAGAATTCAGCCATTGTTTGGCTCTATCTTTAAGGGAGAAAGGGAATAATCTAAGTTTCAGAGCATCATCAGTGAAGTTCTGAATCTTGACAATGGTGTAAATCTCGAGGAATTCATCTAGGTGTTTATATGGGTCTTCATTGGTGAGCCCATAAAAAGATGGGAGCATTTGGATCACACTAGACTTTATTTCATATTGTACCGCTGCTACCTCAGGTAATCGAATGCAAGATGAGGAAGTGTAAATGGTGGGAGTAAAGTACTCCCTCAGGAGTTTGGGTTGTTCTTCAGCCATCTCAGGAGGTGGGGATGATTCTAAGGTTCTGATCTCAGCTCGAATATTTCTAAGGATCCGTTCTATTTCAGGGTCAAAAAGTAATAGGTCACGTACTCTAGAACGACTTCCTTGCATACACTAGTACTTGATCAGTCAAGCATGCAATAAAAGATAAACACATCAATCCTTGTATTTGTCCTAAAATCACTAGACAGCTCCTAACTGGTTTGAAGAGGGCACCTAAGCCTCCAATCCAGTCTATGAACCGAGTTGACCAGGTAAGCTCCCAGGTAAGTGGAGGGGTCACGATGCGTTCGCAAAGGTCCCACTTAAAACCCACTTGCCTCAAACAGATGAACTGTCTCCCTTATAGGGACAAAGCTTGCCTAGACATCAACTAAGCCACAGAGCGAAATTGGTGCAACTTTCGGTGATCTTCGTCCTATTGAGCTCGAATGTCCTTAGGAGCCAATGTCTAATTGATTTTAATTAAAGTGACACTATGTGAGATTGAGTTCACCTAAGTTGGGCAAGAGTCCGGTGATAAAATCCGGCTCTTATCTTGTTGGGGTGATTGCCCTTACTATGTGCGGATTAATTTGTGTATGTGTATCAAGCATGCATTCACACTTTTGCTGAAATTAAAATCAAACAATCACCACAAAATTTCAAGCTAATAATTAATTTAAATAAGAAAAATTTAGAGGTTACCAAAGGAAATTTTTCCAGCAATTTAAAATTTTTTAAGCAAACCTCTAAAGCATTCCTTTTTGATAGCCCAGATCTCCTCTTCGATTCCTGATCAAATAAGACCAAAAGAAAAATTAAAAAAAATTAGTAGAAGAGAAAAAGAAAAGTAACAATAATAGAAAATAATTTTTTTAAAAAGTAACAATAATAGAAAATAATTATATATATATATTTTTTTAAGAGTTTTTTTATTTAATTAATTATTTTTTTTAATGATAGGAAAAATAACTATGAAAGCAATCCCCGGCAACGGCGCCAAAAATTGATCGGTTATTTCAATTTCAAAAATAAACCACGCAATAGCACGTATCCTGTAGGATAGTGATTATGGGTGTCGGTCCACAGGAATTGAAGACAAGTTATTTTTCTTTTAAAAATAAATCAAAAAGAAGGATTTGCTAACTTGATTTAACTAAATTAAACTATAAGTGCGAATTAGAATTGATCAGAAATAGATCTAGGATTTGGAATCCACCACATAGCATTGCATCAAGGACTATGTTCTTAATTTTTGTCTTTTGGAGAGGCATGCAATTTGGCTACAAGTCTTTTAAAATAAAATCATAAAGAGTGTTAGGAAGATCCATCTTCGGTATAGCATGAAGTGTCTACCTAAGTATGTTAATCTAGGATGCAGCACACTTCATCTTCCTAGGCATGGATCATCTTAGACTACTTTAGCAAACATGATTAATAACTAGCATGCTCAAAGTTTAAATATCATAAAGGAATATTTCATTGAAAATAAGAATTTAAACAAGCTCCAAAATAATAAAAAAGTAAGAACTACAATGCCCTGATACATTGCTAGGGCTTCATCCAGCCCTAGACTAGACGTTTAGCCGAGCATGGCTTCCGGACAACCTCCCATCTTCAAATGAAAGCCTTCACCTCCCATTATTCCCAAAATATTACAAAATATGATCTTTCCCCCCCTTCTCTCTTTTTTTTTTATTTCTTTTCTCTGGTTCGGCTCTCTTCTTCTCTTCACCGAAACAGGGTCTCCCCTGTTTTTCCTCAACCGAGCTCCCCCCCTCCGGCTCTCTTCTTCTACCCTTTATATAGATCTCTCCCTGGCAATGAATCCAAGGGGAACGGACGCATGATCCTTGGGCGGAATGCGCATCAACGGCCGGATCATGGGAGCTGGTCGCAGAAGAGTGGTCGGTGGAAGATGAATACGGACGGGAGAAGGGGTTGAATACATGTCCCGATTTGGATGCGTGATCCTTGGCTTGATGCGGGAGGCTGAATCACCACTGCTGGGATTTCCTTCACGGATGCAGGGGATACGCTGGGAGGAGCCAATCGGAGTATCGATGGGAATCCGGAAGAGGGAGAGGCGGAACGCCATTTCTGTGATTCGGCAGTTGGTGGCTGGGCGGACTGATGCGGATGGCACGCGGTTGATGCGTGATGACCCAAAAATTGATTTAAAGATTAATTTTGATGATCACAAAATCTTGAAGTATAATTACTAATGCTTGTGTTGCAAGAAGAAAGATAATTTGTTTTGCAAGGAACATATCAAGTTGGAAAAATACAAGAAGGCTTCAAAAGCTCTCAAGAAAAGTTGGAAGAAAGTTACACTTCATTGGCCCAAGTTTCAAGTTCAAAGGATTCAAGTTGGAGGATCAAATTCAAAGAAAGATTCAAAAGAATAGTCCTCGAGTCGACTCCTGGAAGTTCCGAGTCGACTCTGGCACTCTAGAGTTTCAAGGAACAGTGCTCGAGTCGACTCCGGAATTCTACGAGTCGACTCCGATTGAGAACAGGCAAAAAGACAGAGAGTTGTTTTTCAGCGCTACAGTGCTCGAGTCGACTCCAACTTCAGCGCTACAGTGCGGAGTCGACTCCCAGCTACAGTGCCGGCAGACTACTATTCACGAGTCGACTCCTATTTCAGCCGAGTCGACTCCTGCTTCAGCCGAGTCGACTCCTGCTTCAGCCGAGTCGACTCTAGCACGCTGGGAGGCATAACGGCTAGTTTTTTTTTGATTCCAACGGCTCTATTTTTTCTCTAACGGCTAGATTTTTGTTTCCACGCCATCTAAAGCTATAAAATCAAGAGGAGAGCTAGGGGAGATGTATGGAAGTGGGAAAGAACACTTAGGAAAGAGATCTCAAAGAAAAATCTCTCAAAAGCACAAAAGGGCCATTCAAAGCAAAATAGAGAGAAGAAGAGCATCCAAGTGAATCCCAAAGCTTCCTCTTCAACTGTGTGCTGCCTCAGTGATCTTCTACCTCGTGCTAAATCAGAAGAGGGTCAAGTAAAGAAGAAGCCGAGTTCCTTCATCTACAAATTTGTTTGAGGGCTTCTTCTCTTTACTTTACTTGTTTATATTTGCTATATTTGCTTATTTGAGAAGCTTGTATTTGATTTAAACTCTTGTTCTAATATCTTGTAACTTGATTCAATCAAGGGATTGAATCAAGGGGTTAAGGTTGTAGTTGGTGAGCCTTTGGGAAAACCAACTGGGTTGATTGTGAACCCGGAAAACAATCGTTGTAAGGTTGTGGTTGGTGAGCATTTGGGAAAACCAACTGGGTTTGATTGTGAACCCAAAAAAACAATCGGTTGGTTCTAGTCGGTGAGCCTGTAAAAACCGACCGAGTTCGTTGTGATCTCGCAAAACAACAAGTTGGGTTGTGAGCTTATAAAACAACCGGCTGTAATCTGAGGGATTATAGTGAAATTTCCAAGAGGTCTTGGGGAGTGGATGTAGGTGTTGGGATGCACCGAACCACTATACTTTTGTTGTGTCTGTGATGCTCTTTGTTATCTAACTTCCTCACTCACTTACTTAGATAAATTGCTTGCTTAACTCTTCTCCGCGCATCCTTTAGTTGCAAGCTTATTCAATTTACTTAATCAAGTCTCATTCAATATAACTGCATTAAGACTCATTGTATTGAATTGCATACTTGGGCAAACTTACACTAATCTTTTATTGAGTCCGCTGCTTAATAAGTTGATTAGATTAGAATCATACTCTTGCTAAGTTTAAATTCCACTATGCATCCATACAACCTAGCTTAATTAACTTTAAAAGATTAGAAGTAGTTGAAAAGTTTTAAAAGACCCAATTCATCCCCCCCTCTTGGGTTGTCACCTTGGGCAACAAGTGGTATCAGAGCAGGTGCTCTTCTATTAATTATAGTCTTAACTGACTAGAGCTAAAGATTATGACAACCCCACATAATACATTATTTGCCGAGGGACTTTCCATAAACAGACCTCCAGCTTTTGATGGAACTTACTATATTCAATGGAAAGCTAGAATGAAAATTTTTGTTCAATCATAAAACTATAAAATATGGAATATCATTATAAATGGCCCTCACACACTCTCTCAAGCTGTCAATGAAAAAGACTTAGCACAATTGAATACTAATGCTATGAACATTCTATATTGTGCTATCCATGAATCTATATTTCATAAGATTTCTGCATGCTTATCTGCTAAGGAGATCTGGGATACTTTAGAAAATATTTATGATGAATCTCAGATTAGCTCACATGTGCTTCAATTACATACTAACAATGAGACTGCAGAAAAAAGTGTTGAATCTCCCACCTCAGTCGAGTCGACTCCAAGTATTTCAGAGTCGACTCCCAAGTTAGCCGAGTCGACTCCAACAAGGCCCGAGTCGACTCCGAGGCAGAACAGTTCAAAAGACAGAGAATCATCTTTTAGGCCTCTGAGAACGAGACGTCTTCCGAAGATCTCGAGTCGAATCTCAAGTCAGTCGAGTCGACTCCAAGTAAACCCGAGTCGACTCGAGGAAGCAAAAACAACAGAAAAATTCAAAAGCTTCCTAAAGATAAAGAAGAAAAGAAAGCAAGAAGAAAGGAAGAAAGAGATAAAAAGAAAGAAAATCTTGACTAAAGAAGAGTCAAGCAAGAAATTGAAAGCTAGAAGCAACGATGAACTACAAGAGGTAACTAACTTATGTTTTATGGCACTAGAAGATAAAGTAGAATCTGAATCTAATTTTACACCAAATGAATTTCATGAAGAATATTCTTATGATGAACTATTAAATGCTTTTCATGATTTGTATGGTGAATGTAGAAAATTAGCTATCAAAAATAAAAATCTTAAAAAGCTAAATCTCGAAATCTCAAAAGAAAGAAATTCTATTGCTGAAATATATGACAAACTAAATTCTGAAAATGAAAGTTTAAGGTTAAATTCAGAACAATTGATTCAGAAAAATCAGAATTTAATTAAAAAAAATCAAAACTTAACTGAAGAAATTAACCAATTGAAGTCTTTTATTAACAAATTTACTGTAAGTTCAGAAAGATTAAAAATGATGTTTGAAAGCCAACATGCTGATTTTGATAAATCAAAATTTGGCTTAACTCCTTCACTTAGCAATGAATCTCTAAAGAAAAAGGTTTTAAATTCGTCAAGCAAATCATCAAAAAGGATAACGTATTTCAAACATCAAAAGAATGGACATAACAACCTTACCTATAGTTCTAGTACAATTAAATCAAATGGTAAAGTTATTACTATTAAACAGATTTGGGTTCCAAAAGGAACCATATGTCCTAACTCTCAAGGACCCAAGCAAGCTTGGGTACCCAAAATGAAAATATGAGGATGTAGATATAGGTGTGCCAAGATACCCATGAAAAAATAGAACCTTCATACAAATGGGTGTTCTAGACGCACGTCAAAAAATGAAACTTAAAATATACTTATAAAAAGTAATTAAAAAATAATAATAATAAAATCAGTAACCCTTGCGTCTCATCATTATTTTTTTTGCTTTAGTATTTGATTAATATATGAATTGCAAGTATTGATCAATTTTGTGATATAGAAAATACGTTTGCAAATATAATCAAATCACTTCATTTTATAGTATGCTTTACTCACTATTGGATAAGTTGCTAAATGATTAATCAATTTATTAAGAATAACTCTATGAATTCTCTATATGCTTGATTGAGAGTTTTTATCCATGGCATTATTGTTTATTGATCATAGATATGAAAATGTGTACTTGGTATGCCTTTGAATATATGCACTATGAATACCAAGATTAAAAAAACCATCTTTAGCATATAAAATCAACTCATGCTAGTATGTACTTAATCTCAAAAGACCTTGCCATTGGCTTACTTAGATTATCTTCTGAAAGGTCAAAGTTTGCTATGCATGTTAACTAAGGAAACAAACAAAAATCAATTTCTAAATCTAAAGATATTGTTTCCATCACTAAATTTTCAAAAGCTTACATTAGTTTTGTTCTTGGCACTCAAATAGAAATATTTTCTACATTGGCACAAACTCACAAAAATGGTTCAAATAAAAAAGGTTTGCAAACTATGAAAATAAAGAAGTATCATGGCATAGTTTTGAAAACCAATTTTGTATTAAGTTGTGCACAGAAAATAATATTCAATATAATTGTTTCTGCACCAAGAACACCATAAGTAAAATGGGATTAATAGAATCCTTGAAGAAATGAAAAAGGCAATGTTGTATGATAGTCATCTACTTAAATGATTTTTTTTGTTAAAAGCTATCATCATTGCTTGTTATATATTTGGTTTCTATTAGATCTATTTTTGATGAAAACTCCATTTGATCTTCTGAAAAATAGAAAATGATCTATTGCATATCTTTCATATTTTTCAGTAGTATATATTATGCTTGATATGATCTTTTGAAAATAATGCCAAATCTGATAAAGATATTTCTATTTTTGGATATCATTCATCAAGCAATGCATATGGAACATTTAATGAAAAGATTATAGTTGTAGAAATATCAATTCATTTTATTCTTTATGAGACTAATGATTTATTATCAAGATACTAAAATCAAATTATATATGTATATGGTTAATCTTTTACATATAACAATCTGAAAACTTGTTAATAATTAGAACCAAATTGAGTTTTTCAGAAATACACTTAATGAAGAAAAATTGATGACTACTAAAAGACTAAATCAAGAAAAGATGACATAGATCTTGATGAAATTCTTGCATGATTAGAAGTAAAGATCACATTTGCTTGCTTTATGAGCTTTATATTCTGTCAAATGAATGTGTAGAATGCACTCCTATGTGGTTATTTCATTAGAAAAGATCTATGTAAAATAACCACCTTATTTAAAAAACACTCATTACATATATGATAAAGCAATATGTGATTTGGAACAAGCATCAAAAGCATAATATATAAAAGCTTGAGTAACTTTTTGATAAAAAGTAATAATGATAAATCTATACATTAAAAAGATGAATCTGTGATATCTTGCTTGCTCAAAGCATACATTGATGGCATCATTTTTGTTCTACTAATGAAGATTTATATGGAGATTTTACTAAGCTCATGCAAAGTGAGTTTGAAATATGTATAATGAATGAATTAACATTTTTTTTCCGAACTCCAAATTAAGACAAACAAGAAAGGGGATCTTCATTGACCAAAGTTAGTCCACAAGAAAACTCTTATAGATGATTGGCATGAAGAAGGTATGTCTATGACCCCATCTTGTAGATTTTAAAAAGGATGAGCAAAGTAGATCTATTGTTTTAAAGCTGTATTGAAGCATGATAGAATAACTATTTTATCGTACAGCTAGTAGACCAGATTGTATGCTCATTATGTGCCCTTGTGCAAGACTTCAATCTAACTCTAATGAATCATAATCTGAATTTTGATAGAAACAACTGTTTAAGATAAATTGATTAAAAATTAGCTAAGCAAAGTCAATAACTTAAATCTTATTGTGGCATGATTAAAATCTTTAAATATTAATTTCTAGATATCATGTCTATATATGCATTAATTGACTTATGCTTTTAGAAATTGTTTCATGGTTTGCTCAAACTAAAATATTTCTTTGCCTATATCGTAACCATGAAATACACAAGTATATGCTTAAAATTTTGATTTAAAATAACTTATGAGAAGTTATGAATCCCTGAGCATAATGAAAATGTTGTTTGCATGATATACATCTATATGATACATAAGATTATTTCTTTATTCTGCTCTTTCATGTAAATTACTTGAGAATAACAAAAAGAGAGAGAGATAAAGAAAAGAAAATGGATATTATTCAAGAGAAGTAAAATCTAAGTAAAGGCAAATACTCCAATCTTAAGGAAAAGCAAAACAAGCATAATATATTCGGCACATTTGTGAGACTTGTGTGAGCATTCTTTTGGAAGGGATAAAATCTATAATTAATTACACTTAAACAAAAAAAATTTGAAGTGAACATTTTAATCTTTCTATATTGCTCATCATAGGGATGGTGCCAATGGGGAGGCTAGTGGTAGTACCCGGCACTATTTGACCCAACTATTCGGTGTAGGGTATATTAGGGACGGCACAAGAGGGAGGCTAGTGGTAGTACCTCGTGCCCCTTCCAACTCCACCGGATAGGGAGCAAATAGAGTATAGAGCATAAGAAAGTAAAAACGAAAAACGATATCAAAATATTCGTTAATTGGTTAAGAAAAGAAATTCAAAAAAAAATGAGAAAATGAATGACAAAGTAAATAAAAGTATATAAGAGGAATCAAGTCAAGTGTTAATCACTTGGAAACACACCTTAAGGATGAAATCAGTGGAAGATTATGTTTAAATAGGGGGAGTTTATTTGAAAAGAATTGATTTTGATCCTTGACATGCTTTTTCTTAATATTTTAATGCATGACTTATCACATAATATATTTTGCATGTGGCATGATGTTTTGAATTATGGGTTCTCAATATTTTGTAATGCTCCATGCTTGGATAAGTTGATTGAAATATGTTTTAACTTTGCTCACACATCTTTGCTTCACCCTTGCCTCAAACTAACTTGTGTTCCAATGCTTGAATGTTTGAAATACTACATAAATCTTTTTTTTAGGTAATATTAAAAAGAAATTTCAGTTTTATCATTCACGATTATCTTTGAAAGTTAAATAGATTTACAAAAAGAAGAAGAGAAGGATATTTCTATTTAGGCAAAATGAATTGATCTTGATCTATCTTTCTACTTGCCTAACTTTGATACATAATGTCCTAATACTTGTTAAAATATCCTCCATTTTGTATCGAAACTCAATATTAAATATAAAGATTCTGAAAGTGCTCTAATGTTATTGAAATATGTGTTTTCAATCTTAGTGATTTAAGATAAGCTACAATGTAGAAGATACATATCTCATTATATTTTTGAAAGCCTTCTTGGAAATTTTTATGAAAATTCAGAATCTGTTTTTGTATAAAAGCTTGAACTTAACTTAGAAATGCTTATATCGTTACATCTTTGTAACCTTAGTTATATGCTTCAATGATTGCGTTATTCAGGAGAATAACTCAATATGATTTCTAAATGAAAATTTTAACATAAGAAAAAAACAGAATTATTTTTGATGCCTTGGTTGATTGTCTTGATACGCATCCGAAACATATCTTTTCTTATCCTTAAAGTGTACTAATATTGGTCTAAATGATGTGTCTTTCAATGATCTTGATTGCAAACAAATATTTTTAAATATATGATTTTATTTTGATATTAAAAAGATTTATTGTGCTTCATGTATACATTGCTGAAAAACTATGATTAAAAAATTGAGTTCTATAAATATATATACTTCAATGATCATCTATATATTTTTCTCTCCTACATTATTAAAGACTTCCATCAAAATATATAGAGTGAATGATCTTAAGTCTAGAAACATTTCAGCTCACTCAAATGATTCTTAAAAGAAAGAAAATGTAAATGCTTTTGAAAGAATTTGAGCTTCAAATGAATCATTTTCTGATTAATATTTTTATACATTTTCTCAAAGATTTAGAGAAAGCATAACTTGTTAGAAAGAGTAATTGGTACAAATTTTGAATAATTCTAGATCACCCTACATTCTCGATATCATAGAATTTCAGTTCTATTCAAAATCTGAAATTCAACAAAGAAAAGAATGATTAAAGAAGAATGCATCTTTTGAGGGGGAGCTTTGGATATTCAATCTAAATGCAAAATATCACGACCATTTGATAAATATCTTCTATACGCTATGAATTGATTTTGATGAACCTCCTTATATTGCAAGACTTGCTTTAATTATACAATAAGTTTATACCTTGAGATGAGTTCTATAAAGATTGTCTTATCTCAAACCTTGAGTCTTATGAAAATAAGCTGAAACTTATAGAAAATATATTTTCGAGATTGACAATTTTATTGAACATTATCTTCAAATTCTAAACTCTTAAATGGAATGATCAATTGAGGGGGAGAAAGAAAAATTTCAGAAGGAGAGATCTTATGGAACTTAATCGCATAAATCTATAACTAAAGGAGAGAGAAAGAATACTAAATAAAAAGTGATCCTAATACTCTCCAATATGTATCATCTAAAATTTAAATCTGAAAATCTTTATGATACACCTTGAGGCTTGTTATTTGGTTAATATATCTTATGCATCAATCATGAACCAAATTACAATTCAAACAGTTGATCTTAAGAGCCTCTAGTTTAATGAAAAAGAGGAAGAATAATGTGTTGAATTTTCTAAGGGAGAATAATGTTGAATTTTCTTGAGTATCTCTTGTGAACACAAATTTAAAAGTAGCTGCTACATATGATAGATTTATAGATTTTAAAATCAGAAAATCAGCTGTTTTGAAAATTATTTTTTTAAAAAAAATTCATCTGTCTCTATTAGAAAATCTATTTTGGAATTCACTAATGAGTTCTTATTGGCTTGCTCTTTAGAGTTTCAATCCTGTGCCAATTTATTTTTATATATATTAAAATGTGTTTCTCTCTAAAGGAATAAAAGAAAGTCTTTAAAAGAGCTCTAAGATGTATCAAAAATTGCATGAATCCATATTTTGGTATTTGTGCCCCAATGCTCTTATTATCATAAAAGAACTTTGAAGTCATTAAGAATTAATGATCCAACATGATGGTATGTTTTTCAAGTATATAAGTTTTGATCTTATACTCTGAAAATTAATTAAATTGCTCTCATGTTGATAAAATACTTAATATATTGGGCAAAAGATCTTAAATGAACAAGCTTTCATACTTATTATTGAAGAGAGGTTAGATTTCCATTCGTGCCTTCTTTGAATATCAGTCTTGATACTCCTTGAATTAACTTGAAAAAGATTCCACCTACACTTGATTTGAAAACTATCTTTGGAATCACATTCGATGTGCTCTCATCATAATTTGCTCTGAAATCATCTTAATTGGCTCTGATCTATGCTAATTAATCTTATTCTGACATTATTGCCTTGAGTTATATGATTCATATTCTTGCAATAATTTGACATGCACTAACTGAAAATCAGAGTACTATAAAAAAAAAATATTTGAGTACCATTATCTTTGTGCTTAATGTTTCATTATCTTACAACCTTTTTGATGTTGTCAAAAAGGAGGAGAAATATCTGAGTATATGCTCATAATGCTTTATGTGTTGATTATGTTAAGATTAAATCTAAAGCATTATCATGAAGTATATTTTAAAGATATATATTTTCTACTTCATACAACTTAGCTATGCATTACTTCTAGAACACAATATATTTTATATTGCATATACTCCAAGTTTTGTCATCATCAAAAAGGGGAAGATTGATGACCCAAAAATTGATTTAAAGATTAATTTTGATGATCACAAAACCTTGAAGTATAATTACTAATGCTTGTGTTGCAAGAAGAAAGATAATTTATTTTGCAAGGAACATATCAAGTTGGAAAAATACAAGAAGGCTTCAAAAGCTCTCAAGAAAAGTTGGAAGAAAGCTACACTTCATTGGCCCAAGTTTCAAGTTCAAAGGATTCAAGTTGGAGGAGCAAATTCAAAGAAAGATTCAAAAGAATAGTCCTCGAGTCAACTCCTGAAAGTTCCGAGTCGACTTTGGCACTCTAGAGTTTCAAGGAACAGTGCTTGAGTCGACTCCGGGATTCTACGAGTCGACTCCGACTGAGAACAGGCAAAAAGACAGAGAGTTGTTTTTCAGCGCTACAGTGCTCGAGTCGACTCCAACTTCAGCGCTACAGTGCGGAGTCGACTCCCAGCTACAATGCCGGCAGACTACTATTCATGAGTCGACTCCTATTTCAGCCGAGTCGACTCCTGCTTCAGCCGAGTCGACTCCTGCTTCAGCCGAGTCGACTCCTGCTTCAGCCGAGTCGACTCCTGCTTCAGCCGAGTCGACTCTAGCACGCTGGGAGGCATAACGGCTAGTTTTTTCTTGATTCCAACGGCTCTATTTTTGTCTCTAACGGCTAGATTTTTGTTTCCACGCCATCTAAAGCTATAAAATCAAGAGGAGAGCTAGGGGAGATGTATGGAAGTGGGAAAGAACACTTAGGAAAGAGATCTCAAAGAAAAATCTTCCAAAAGCACAAAAGGGCCATTCAAAGCAAAATAGAGAGAAGAAGAGCATCCAGGTGAATCCCAAAGCTTCCTCTTCAACTGTGTGCTGCCTCAGTGATCTTCTACCTCGTGCTAAATCAGAAGAGGGTCAAGTAAAGAAGAAGCCGAGTTCCTTCATCTACAAATTTGTTTGAGGGCTTCTTCTCTTTACTTTACTTGTTTATATTTGCTATATTTGCTTATTTGAGAAGCTTGTATTTGATTTAAACTCTTGTTCTAATATCTTGTAACTTGATTCAATCAAGGGATTGAATCAAGGAGTTAAGGTTGTGGTTGGTGAGCCTTTGGGAAAACCAACTGGGTTGATTGTGAACCCGGAAAACAATCGTTGTAAGGTTGTGGTTGGTGAGCCTTTGGAAAAACCAACTGGGTTTGATTGTGAACCCGGAAAAACAATCGGTTGGTTCTAGTCGGTGAGCCTGTGAAAACCGACCGAGTTCGTTGTGATCTCGCAAAACAACAAGTTGGGTTGTGAGCTTATAAAACAACCGGCTGTAATCTGAGGAATTATAGTGAAATTTCCAAGAGGTCTTGGAGAGTGGATGTAGGTGCTGGGATGCACCGAACCACTATACTTTTGTTGTGTCTGTGATGCTCTTTGTTATCTAACTTCCTCACTCACTTACTTACTTAGATAAATTGCTTGCTTAACTCTTCTCCGCGCATCCTTTAGTTGCAAGCATATTCAATTTACTTAATTAAGTCTCATTCAATATAACTGCATTAAGACTCATTGTATTGAATTGCATACTTGGGCAAACTTAGACTAATCTTTTATTGAGTCCGCTGCTTAATAAGTTGATTAGATTAGAATCATACTCTTGCTAAGTTTAAATTCCACTATGCATCCATACAACTTAGCTTAATTAACTCTAAAAGATTAGAAGTAGTTGAAAAGTTTTAAAAGACCCAATTCACCCCTCCCCCCCTCTTGGGTTGTCACCTTGGGCAACAATGCGGCTGGCACGCGGCTGATGTGGCTGGCACGGGCGGCGGATCTGCTCGCGAGCTCGACAGGAGGAAGCCGTGGACGGTCGGGATGCTTACGGGGAGGAAGAAGATGAACAGTGAACGGGCTGGGACGAGCGGCCGGTCTGGGATGCTGCGGCTGTAAAAGGAAGGGAGTGATTAGGAGAATTAGGAGAAGACGACGATGCTGGGGCGGAGGAAATCCTTTGATCGCGCGGGGAAGGAATGAGGAGGGGATCACGCGGGATCTTCCAAAATAGGGAGAAGAAGAGAGTGGGAGATGAATGCGTGAGAGTTATTATATATATTTATATTATTTTTATTTTTTATTATTTTTTTATATAATAAGTTTTTTTTTATTTGTTTTGAAAAGTGGTTGGGGTCCACTCGGGTAGGTTGGAAGGGCTTGGTCCTGAATCTAAAATAGAGGAAGTTTGGACACATGGAGAAAATGGGAGAGGCCTCTGTTTTACTAGGTTGGGAAGCTTGGTGCACACGGGGAAATATGACGTGGACAAAGAAATGGATAGCTTCATGCACATGTGGGAGAAAGTAGTCCACACATGGAACAGATTGGGACTAGTTTGTGAAATGGGTTGACTCGACCTGCACACATATTAGACTAAACAAATATAGAAAATTAAACCAACTTGGATTACCTCTAATAATGCAATGAAGAGGGGAAACACATTGTCTTATGTTTAAATTTAAAATATATGCATAACAATAATAATAAGTGCCATGTAAAGTAGATAAATTTATACATTATTTAGCACTTATCAGCCCTCCCATCGGTCGCTTCCCACCCAGCGCCATTCCACCGGTCCTCCTCGCCATACGCCGTCGTCGCCTTCGTCCCCCACCGCCGCTGCCTCCGCCGCTGTCTCCCTTTCCTTCCCTTCTCTCTCTCTCTCGGGTTGTTGCCCAGATAGACAACCCAAGAGGGGGGGGGGTGAATTGGGTTTTTAAAATAATTTGACTAATTAAAACTTTGTGGATGATTAATTAAAAACTATAGCAAGTTATTTAATTAAGGCCTAGTGCTGTGAGTAATGTGCGGGGAAGAAGATGAGAGACAATGCACTACAAACACAAAGTTTTATAGTGGTTCGAAGCTAACCCTTGCTCCTACGTCCACTCCCCAAGTCTCACTTGGGAATTTCACTATAACCCCCTTGGATTACAGCCGGTTGTTTTGCAAGCTCACAACCAAACTTGTTGTTTTACGAGCTCACAACGAACTCGGTCGGTTTTTCCAGGCTCACCGACTAGAACCAACCCCGATTGTTTTTCCGGGCTCACAATCAAACCCTTACACACGTTGGTTTTAACTTGGCTCACCAACCAACCTTAAACCTCTTGATTCAATCCCCCGATTGAATCAAGTAAATACAAGAGATAGAAGAAAACAGAAAATAGCTTCTCAAAAAGCAGATTTAAAACAATATAATCGTAAAGGAGTCAGAAGCCCTCAAACGCTTTTAAGCTGGTGAAGAGGTATGGCTTCTGGAACTCCGGTCTCCTCTTGAAAGAGTGGTCGACTTGAATGCAGGAGGAGGAAGCTTTGATTGTTGGGAAGAAGTTGTTGGAGCAGTAAATGCAGATCTCCCCTTTTTCGTTTAAGAGCACTTGGAGAGCTTGAAAACTTGAATGCTTGGAGTGGAATATCTGTTCTCTGCCTTGCTACAGTCCTCTGTGGCTATTTAAGCCAACCCCCACGGAAACTAGCCGTTACTCTGCTTTTTCTGGCCGTTCTGCACACTCTGCGCAGCCTGACAATATGACCGTTGGTGGGTTGGAGTCGACTCGCGCGATCAGGAGTCGACTCGGCTGTAGCAGGAGTCGACTCACGCTTTTCCGGAGTCGACTCGGCAACTGTTCCAAATTTGAATTAAAGTTGCTGTCTTGACTGGGAGTCGACTCGTCTTGACCTGGAGTCGACTCGCCAACTTCTGGAGCTGACCTGGCAATTTTGGAGTCGGCTCATCCACTGAAGTCCGTGGATCCAATTTTGAATTTTGTCCACTCGAGTCGACTCGACTGTCCTAGGAGTCGACTCGAATCTCAGAGCCCGAACTCCCGTTTCTCTGTCTTTTGGCTCATCCAGTCTTGGAGTCGACTCGAACTTCCTTGGAGTCGACTCGGCTCTCAGTTTCCGAAAGTTGGTCTTCTGCCTTTTGACGTGAAGCTTGTCTCGGAGTCGACTCGAGCTGTCTGTGAGTCGACTCGAATCTCAGAGGCAGTAACATGGTCTTCTGTCTGTTGATGGTCGCTCAGTCTCGGAGTCGACTCGCGTACTGCGGGAGTCGACTCGAATCTCAGAGTCCGAAAATCGTTCTCTGACTTTTTCCTTGTGTTCCTCTGAGAGTCGACTCTTACCTTCTTTGGAGTCGACCTGCCAACCATCGGAGTCGACTCGCGTTCCACTGGAGTCGACTCGAATCTCAGACCCGAAAACTGCTCTCTGACTTTTCTTTGTGTTTCTCTTGGAGTCGACTCTTACTACCCTGGAGTCGACTCATTGAACATTGGAGTCGACTCGCGCACTTCGGAAGTCGACTCGTTGACAGTTTCTGAGTTGAAGCTTTCTGTCCTTCTGTCTGTTCTCAGTCGGAGTCGACTCGTACTGATCTGGAGTCGACTCGAGCTCGTGCCAGTGAACTTGATACGCTTGGAGTCGACTCGTGATACTCGGGAGTCGACTCGAGTCTCAGACTTTGGTTCAGCAGACTTCTTACCTTATCCAAAATACTATGAACCAAATCTAGAGACACTTGGACAGGATTTTCACTGAAACACTCAATTGAATTCATTAGTAATCACAAGATATACTCAAATGCTTTGAGCTCATCAAAATCAAATGGGGTTTTAATCAATCACTCCACAATCTCCCCCTTTTTGATGATGACAAAACTTTGAGTATATGTAAAATGAATTGCTCATAAAACAATGAAGTAAAATCCATAAATGAATTCAAATGTCTGATAATTTAATTTATCCAAGTTTGAAAGGAGTGAAACATTAAATTTCGGAGTTAAAGCTCCCCTTTTCATTTGGAATTATATAAGCCTTCATATTATGCAATCAATTGTTTGGCTTATATGTCATTAATGATTTAGCTTGATTAAAATTCAGATTCTCCCCCTCAACATATGCATTCAACTATGTTTTGATTCTCTGAATTTTCTTTTAATGCTTTGAAGTTTTTGAACTGAATTTTATCTTTTTAGAGGGAAAATCTGTCAATTTGTTCTTGAGTAGGATTCAGCTAATCTCCGAATATCCCTTGAATAGATTCTGGAGATTACTCCATTAGGAGCCCCAAAAGAGAGATAATGAGCCTCGAGGTACCGAATCCACTTAGAACAAATTTGTGTGTGTTATTAAGAGTTTATCTTTTTATTTATTTCTATTGATTTCTTTTACATATTTTTTCATATTTCTCCCCTTTTTACATATTTTATACATATTTCTCCCCCTTTTTGTCATCATACCAAAAAGGAGGTAATCACACACAATCAATGGCACAACCAATCATCGAATGGCACATAATTGAAGATAAGATGTCTACTCATTGTATTGATATGAATTGAAGTGGATTTGAGCATACAATAAGTAAAGTAAAACAATACAAAACAAAACTCAAACACATCTATGTCTTCCTCGAGGATGAAGCTCCCCCTCTCAAGGATGCATCTCCTCCTCTGGAGGATGAAGCTCCCCCTCTCGAGGATGCATCTCCTCCTCTGGAGGATGTGGCACCTCCTCTCGAGGATGGTGCTCCTCCTCTCAATCGGCTCTGCTCCATGAGGAGGGTGACTGCATCTGTCACATGTCCGAGCTGCGTGATAATAGACGTGGTGGCTCTGCTGTGTGTAGTGGAGAGCTCTGTCACCGACGCCTGAAGCCCAGTCACCGATGTCTGAAGTGCGTCCAGCTTGTCGATGAGTACATTCGCCAAGCGCTCGGCCCCCTCGGTGGTGGTGTGCATGTCACGACCTATCTCCTCTCGCATCTGTCGAGTGGAGCTCGTGACCTCACTCATGCTGTGGAACTGGGCCTGGACCAAACTCCGGACATTGTAGATCTCTTCCCGTACATGAGCCGTCATGTCAGTCACGGCTGTCAAGGAAGGGACCAACTGAGAAGATACGGGTGCAGGAGTGGGGGCAGGCACCGCACCTCGGAGCTCCCGAAGCAGCTCATCCCTCAGATCTCGGACGATCTCCTGCCGCAGCTCCCGGAGCTGCTCTGTATCAATACGGACCTCCATAGATGGTGGAACTGAGGAGGAACGTCCGGCAGAGGTGGTAGGAGCAGGAGGAGTGGATGGGAGGTCTGGATGGTCTAGAAGGTCTGGGTAGTCTGAATCTGGCTCAGGATTGGGTGATGGTCTGGTGGTCTGAGCAGTGAGAGTGGACTTCCTAACCCAGATCCCTTCTCTCTTCCGAAACCCCATCCTGTGCATAGTCCCCGTACATAAGCGATCAGTCCATCGCAAGGCACGAGAGGGTTCCCTCTCAGGAATGGGAATCTCGTACTGCCTAAAAAGAAGAGTGAATAACATCCCGTATGGGAGTGAGAGCCTAGGTCTATCTAGGGGCTCACACATATACCTATAAATGAGCTTTGGGAAGTTGATCGGGGTGTCCTGAAGGATATAAGACATGATAGCTAAGTCCCTCTCATTCACAAAATCAAATCTCCCTGTCTTAGGGAAGATGGACCTGGACAGAATGCTCAAAAGGATTCTCACTTCAATAGGAAGTGAGCTAGCAGATACCTCATCTAGGGGGGACTGAGGTGGATGCCCTAAGACGACCGTAAGGGCCGCAACTCTATCCTCAGGATGTGCGGGAGCCACCCCTACTAATGGAAGGTGAAGGATATGGGCAATGAGGTCCTCTGTGACACGCAACGGGACACCTACTACCGTGCCCTCGATACCTCCATCTCCCCGATGGACGGTACTGTAAAACTCTTGAACTAGGCCAGGATAGGTGGGAAGGTCCAAGGTGAGGAAGTACTCTAGGCCCTGGGCTCTAAGCCTATCGCCTATGGTGAACCCCTCCCGGGAGAGATAGTCGAAATCGACAAACCTTCCGGAGGTGACGGCCTTCCCGGCCAACGGCCTAACGAGAACCACCCTAGGCGGGGAACGATCCGGAGGTGGTTCCCTTGCGGGATCGTGCCGCGCCTTGGAGCGCCGCTCGGGACCGGCCTCGGGACGGGACCTCTTCCTAACGACGGTCTTACGAGGCATCTTGACCTAAACGGAAAGAAAAATACCTAGAGGACGGTGAAGGACCGACAGAGGAAGCTCGGGACGGACCGGAAATGACCTAGGGACGGACGGAAACTCAATGTCCGGCGAAAAATCGACGGGAAAAGGGCTTGGAGACGATCGGGGATGACCTAGGAGTCGGCTCTAGGGCTTTGTGAACAGTGGCGGCTTGAGGAAAAGTGTTTGCGAAACGACAAACCTAGGGTTAAAAAGTCGGATCCCGACTGCGAGTCGACTCCCCTGAGTCGCGAGTCGACTCGACCTCGAGTCGACTCCAGAATATGCGCGAGTCGACTCCCGACAGTGTGCGAGTCGACTCCCCCTCAGCTGCCAACTTTGCGAGTCGACTCCCGCAAATGCGCGAGTCGACTCTCCCTCAGGAGCCGGCTCTGAAACTTACTCGAGTCGTCTCTAACCTTGGCACGCACCTAAAAACCATGCCATAATCGTGCCAAATGAGGGAAAATCACCTAATTAAGGACTGATTTGATGATCACTGCATAGAAACTCTATTTTAACCTCATTCTAATCATCAAAATCAATTAATCTAGTGAAAAACCCACTAGGATGGATCAATCACTCCTAATCCCCTCCTAAGCACACTAAACCTCTCTTCACTTAGGGATTTTGTAAAAATATCTGCTAATTGATTATCAGTACAAACAAATTGGAGTGACACATCACCATTCAATACATGATCTCTTATGAAGTGATGTCTTATCTCAATGTGTTTAGTTCTTGAATGTTGAATTGGATTTTTAGTTAGATTTATGGCACTTGTATTATCACAATTAATGGGGATTTTATCTTGTTTAATGCCATAATCTTCTAATTGTTGTTTAATCCATAAGATTTGAGCACAACAACTTCCGGCTGCAACATATTCAGCTTCTGCAGTGGATAATGCAACCGAGTTTTGTTTCTTGCTAAACCATGAGATTAGGTTTTCTCCTAGAAATTGACAGGACCCGCTGGTACTTTTTCTATCAAGCTTACATCCAGCGAAGTCTGAATCTGTGTACCCTATTAAGTTTAGGCTAGATTCTTTAGAGTACCACAGCCCTATGTTCTTAGTTCCAATTAAGTATTTAAAGATTCTCTTAACTGCAGCTAGGTGTGATTCTTTAGGATTAGCCTGATATCTAGCACACATGCACACACTAAACATAATCTCAGGCCTACTTGCAGTAAGATACAGTAAAGAACCTATCATACCTCTATAAAGTTTTTGATCTACAGATTTACCTGATTCATCTTGGTCTAACTTGCATGATGAGCTCATGGGGGTGCTGATTGACTTGTTTCCCTCCATATCAAACTTCTTGAGCATCTCCTTGATATATTTTGCTTGATTGATGAAGATGCCTCCTTCAGATTGTTTGATTTGAAGCCCGAGGAAGTAGTTCAGCTCTCCCATCATGCTCATCTCAAACTCACTCTGCATCAAATCAGCAAATTCCTCGCAGAGGCGATTGTTAGTAGCACCGAAAATGATATCATCAACATAAACTGTACTAATAACATATCCTTATTTTTCTTTTTCAGAAATAATGTTGTATCTACATTTCTCCTAGAGAATTCATGTTCTAATAGGAATTTACTAAGTCTCTCATACCATGCTCTAGGTGCTTGTTTTAGTCCATAAAGTGCTTTGTTCAGTTTATACACATGATTAGGGTATTGATGATTTTCAAAACCAGGAGGTTGTTCTACATACACTTCCTCATTTATATACCCATTTAAAAATGTACTTTTTACATCCATTTGAAATAGTTTGAAATCCTTAGAGCATGCATATGCTAATAATAGTCTAATAGCCTCAAGTCTAGCTACGGGAGCAAAGGTTTCATCAAAATCTCTGCCTTCTTCTTGATTATAACCCTTTGCCACTAGTCTAGCCTTATTCCTTATAACAATTCCATTTTCATCTAGCTTATTTTTATATATCCATTTTGTACCTATAATTGGATATTCAGATGGCCTCTCTACTAGATCCCACACTTTGTTTCTAGTAAATTGGTTTAGTTCTTCTTGCATTGCATTTATCCAATTTACATCATTTTCGGCTTCTTCTATATGTTTGGGCTCAAAGTGTGAAACAAAAGCTAGATGGCTATTTAGATTTCTTAGTGAAGCTCTAGTCCTAACCGGTTGAGATGGATCATCTAGAATGAGTTCCTTAGGATGCCCGTGAGCATACCTCCAAGCTTTTGTTAGCCCATGATCCACAATAGCCTCTTGGCTTGATGATTCTCCTTCAATCAACTTTTGATTATCATCTTGTAATCCCATCTCATCTATCTTTTCCTCAAGTATTTCAACATCATCATCAAAATTAACTTTCTTACTAGAGGAGATGTCACTAGAGTCATCAAATACTACATGTATAGATTCTTCTATGACTAAGGTTCTTTTATTAAATACTCTATAGGCTTTACTAGTTGTAGAATAACCTAAGAATATTCCTTCATCAGATTTAGGGTCAAATTTCCCTAAATTGTCTTTCCCATTATTATGCACAAAACACCTACATCCAAAAACATGAAGATAATTAACCTTTGGTTTTCTGTTTTTCCACAGTTCATATGGTGTTTTCTTTATAATGGGTCTTAATAAAACTCTATTTAATATATGGCAGGAAGTATTAATGGCTTCTCCCCAAAAGTACTTAGGGAGGTTACTTTCACATAACATCGTTCTAGCCATTTTCTCTAGAGTTCTATTTTTCCTTTCCACAACTCCATTTTGTTGTGGTGTCCTAGGTGTAGAAAAATTATGGGTTATCCCCTTTTTACTACAAAATTCGTCAAATAATTGATTTTCGAATTCGGTACCATGGTCACTTCTAATGGCTATGACTGAAGACTCTCTAGCATTTGTTACTTCCTTATGGAACTTTTTAAACATAGAAAATGCTTGATCCTTATGCGCTAGGAACATGACCCATGTGTACCTGGAGTAATCATCTACTATAACAAGACCATATTTATTTCCACCTAGACTTGTTGTTCTAGTTGGACCAAATAGGTCCATGTGTAATAATTCTAGAGGCCTAGAGGTAGAGACACATTTTATGGATTTAAAAGAGTTCCTAGATTGTTTGCCAAATTGACATGCTTCACATATTTTGTTCTTTTCAAATTTTAATTTTGGCAAACCTATCACGGAGTCTCTTTTAACTAATTTAGTTATTGTGTCCATGCTTGCATGACCTAACTTACGGTGCCATAACCAACTAGCATCATTATCTTTAGTTTCATTTACAACTAGACATTGGTTATGTTTTGCAAGATCTTCTAGGTCTACAACATATACATTTTCACGTCTAATTTCTTTAAAAACTAAGCTATTATCATTAGGATTTGTTATAATACATAGTGATGGTTTAAACATAACATCATATCCTTTATCACATAATTGACTGACGCTTAACAAGTTATGCTTAAGACCATCAACATATCTAACATTATCTATAAAAGTAGAAGGGGTGATTTGAACTTTACCAATACCAATGATGTGATCTTGGTTGTTGTCTCCAAACGTCACAGCACCTCCCTTCTTAGCTTCAAGGGTGAAAAATTGGTCTTTATCACCCGTCATGTGCCTTGAGCAGCCACTATCCAAATACCAGCAATTTTTGTTGACCTTGGCTGCAAGACACTCCTACACAAGCAAATCATGTCATCTTAGGTACCCAAGTTTTCTTGGGTCCTTCATGGTTAGTCAAGTTGGTTCCTTTTGGAACCCATACCCTTTTAATTTTTCTTTTAGTTTTACTTTTCCTAAAATTACATACATTTGCTTTATGGCCTACTGTACCACAACAAAAGCAGGTTATTTTTTTAGTTTTTGTTTTCCCAGCTTTAACAAAGAAGTTACTAAGAAGTTTTTGCTTACTCCTTGGTTTATATCCTAAACCGGCTTTATTAAACACTGCACGTTGACTATTTGGTATCATGTTTAATTTTTCAGAACTATAGGTAAATCTTTCAACTAAGGGTTTGTATTTGTTAAGTTCTTTAGTTAGTGTTTGATTTTCGGCTTTTAGATCATTAAGTTCTTTAGTAAGATCCTTATCTAAGGTTTGTTTATATTTTTTAAGTTCTGAAAGTTCCTTAGTTAGTTTTTCATTATCTTTCGTTAAGGTGTTAGTCTTCTTAATTAAGAGTTGGTTGCTTGTCTTAAGTTCTAGATTTTCTTTGGTAAGATTATCTTTATCCTTAATTAATGAATCATGCTTATGAATATAAGTTTGGTTAGTTACTTTTAGTTCTCTGTTTTTAACATTTATATTCTTATACTCAATCATTAATTCATTGAACGCATCATAAAGTTCATCAAATGTAAAATCAAAATGCGTATCGGAAGTTACCTCGTTTTCGTTGGCCATGAAGCAGAAATTGGCCTTCTCTTCTTGTTCTTCATCTGATGAGGAGGATGATGAGTCGGAGTCCGATAGGGTAGTGACAAGTGCCTTTTTCTTCTTGTACTTACTCCCCTTCTTCAGTAAGGGGCACTCCGCTCTTATGTGACCCGGCTTCTTGCACTCGTAACAACCAATCCCCTCATTTTCCCTTTCCTTACCTTTGTCTTTGCGGTAGGAATTTGAGGGGCCTCTCCTTTGATGATAGGACTTCTTGTGGTTGATGAATTTCTTGAACTTGCGCACAAGAAGAGCCTCACCACCATCTTCCTCATCTTCTTCTTCTTCACTGCTGCTGCTGCAAGACAAGTCCTTGTTAGAAGAAGTAGATTTAAGGGCTATTACCTTTTTCTTATGGGAGGACTCTTCCTCGTTGTGTTGTTTCATGGTGAGCTCGTGCGTCATGAGGGATCCAAGAAGCTCCTCAAGTGGTAGCTTGTTCAAGTCCTTGGCTTCTTGGATTGCTGTCACTTTAGCTTCCCACGACCTTGGTAGACACCGAAGGATTTTCCTGACAAGCTCACTGTTAGTATAGTTCTTGCCAAGGCTTTTTAGACCATTGACAATATCAGTAAACCTAGTGAACATGGATGTGATTGTTTTATTTGAATCCATTTTAAATAGTTCATATTTATGAACCAAGATGTTTATTTTGGATTCCTTGACTTGATTCGTGCCCTCATGGGTCACTTCAAGTCTGTCCCAAATTTCTTTTGCTGAATTACAAGTTGAAATCCTATTGAATTCATTCCGGTCTAAGGCACAATAGAAGACATTCATTGCTTTAGAGTTTAATTGTGCCTTCCTCATGTCATGTTCATCCCAGTCCATTTCTAGTTTAGGTACCTTAACACCATCTACGTAAATGGATGGGATGTATGGCCCATTTACTACAATGGACCACATCTCATAGTCTTGGGCTTAGATGAATATTCTCATCCTAGCCTTCCAGTATGAGTAGTCAGATCCATTGAAGAAAGGGGGTCTTTGGGTGGACTGACCCTCAATGTGAGAAGATCCAAATGGGGTTGTCATTTTGATCTTTTAACTCTTGAGTGGAAGAGTTTTTGGCTCTGATACCACTTGTTGCCCAGATAGACAACCCAAGAGGGGGGGGGGTGAATTGGGTTTTTAAAATAATTTGACTAATTAAAACTTTGTGGATGATTAATTAAAAACTATAGCAAGTTATTTAATTAAGGCCTAGTGCTTTGAGTAATGTGCGGGGAAGAAGATGAGAGACAATGCACTACAAACACAAAGTTTTATAGTGGTTCGGAGCTAACCCTTGCTCCTACGTCCACTCCCCAAGTCTCACTTGGGAATTTCACTATAACCCCCTTGGATTACAGCCGGTTGTTTTGCAAGCTCACAACCAAACTTGTTGTTTTACGAGCTCACAACGAACTCGGTCGGTTTTTCCAGGCTCACCGACTAGAACCAACCCCGATTGTTTTCCCGGGCTCACAATCAAACCCTTACACACGTTGGTTTTAACTTGGCTCACCAACCAACCTTAAACCTCTTGATTCAATCCCCCGATTGAATCAAGTAAATACAAGAGATAGAAGAAAACAGAAAATAGCTTCTCAAAAAGCAGATTTAAAACAATATAATCGTAAAGGAGTTAGAAGCCCTCAAACGCTTTTAAGCTGGTGAAGAGGTATGGCTTCTGGAACTCCGGTCTCCTCTTGAAAGAGTGGTCGACTTGAATGCAGGAGGAGGAAGCTTTGATTGTTGGGAAGAAGTTGTTGGAGCAGTAAATGCAGATCTCCCCTTTTTCGTTTAAGAGCACTTGGAGAGCTTGAAAACTTGAATGCTTGGAGTGGAATATCTGTTCTCTGCCTTGCTACAGTCCTCTGTGGCTATTTAAGCCAACCCCCAGCCGTTACTCTGCTTTTTCTGGCCGTTCTGCACACTCTGCGCAGCCTGACAATATGACCGTTGGTGGGTTGGAGTCGACTCGCGCGATCAGGAGTCGACTCGGCTGTAGCAGGAGTCGACTCACGCTTTTCCGGAGTCGACTCGGCAACTGTTCCAAATTTGAATTAAAGTTGCCGTCTTGACTGGGAGTCGACTCGTCTTGACCTGGAGTCGACTCGCCAACTTCTGGAGCTGACCTGGCAATTTTGGAGTCGGCTCATCCACTGAAGTCCGTGGATCCAATTTTGAATTTTGTCCACTCGAGTCGACTCGACTGTCCTGGGAGTCGACTCGAATCTCAGAGCCCGAACTCCCGTTTCTCTGTCTTTTGGCTCATCCAGTCTTGGAGTCGACTCGAACTTCCTTGGAGTCGACTCGGCTCTCAGTTTCCGAAAGTTGGTCTTCTGCCTTTTGACGTGAAGCTTGTCTCGGAGTCGACTCGAGCTGTCTATGAGTCGACTCGAATCTCAGAGGCAGTAACATGGTCTTCTGTCTGTTGATGGTCGCTCAGTCTCGGAGTCGACTCGCGTACTGCGGGAGTCGACTCGAATCTCAGAGTCCGAAAATCGTTCTCTGACTTTTTCCTTGTGTTCCTCTGAGAGTCGACTCTTACCTTCTTTGGAGTCGACCTGCCAACCATCGGAGTCGACTCGCGTTCCACTGGAGTCGACTCGAATCTCAGACCCAAAAACTGCTCTCTGACTTTTCTTTGTATTTCTCTTGGAGTCGACTCTTACTACCCTGGAGTCGACTCATTGAACATTGGAGTCGACTCGCGCACTTCGGGAGTCGACTCGTTGACAGTTTCTGAGTTGAAGCTTTCTGTCCTTCTGTCTGTTCTCAGTCGGAGTCGACTCGTACTGATCTGGAGTCGACTCGAGCTCGTGCCAGTGAACTTGATACGCTTGGAGTCGACTCGTGATACTCGGGAGTCGACTCGAGTCTCAGACTTTGGTTCAGCAGACTTCTTACCTTATCCAAAATACTATGAACCAAATCTAGAGACACTTGGACAGGATTTTCACTGAAACACTCAATTGAATTCATTAGTAATCACAAGATATACTCAAATGCTTTGAGCTCATCAAAATCAAATGGGGTTTTAATCAATCACTCCACACGGGTCTTGCACAGAAAGGGAAAACCCCATTGCCGGGTACCCTCACAGCGGCCCGGGAGGCAAATAAGCTGGCCTCCTCGTCGTTTTCCCCTCCAGTCGTCGCTGTGCATGCACCAACCACCGCCGCCGCTTCGCCGCGCCGCTGATTCGCCATCGGACACCGCCGCATCTCCCCAGAAGCTTCGGCCGCATCTTGCTGCCACCGTCCGTGGCCGGATCCAGGAGAAGGACGCCGCCGCCCCACTCGATGCCGCCCCAACACTCTCCTCTACCGGCGCAACGCCTCCCCGCAACCACCGCCGCGAATCCATCGGGATCGTCGAAGGTGGAAGATGATCTACAATGCGGGTAAGGTCTAGACCCGTTAGCCCAAACCAATTCAATTCAATACAAAAAAAAAAACAAGATTTAAATTGCTGCACGTGACGCGTAAGTCACGCACGTGCAGTAGGGTTCTTCTTCCCCTTCCCTCTTCTTCCTTATTTTCCCGACTTTCTTCCTCGGTTTCTCCGATCACCGCCTTCCGCCGCCCCATACCGTCTCCTCTCAGCCGTCACCGCTTCCGCCCACCATCACGGCTACCAACACCATTTTTTCTCTTCATACCACCGCGCCACCCCGTCTCTCCCCTCTACCGCAGCTGCTGCTGCTCCGCCGGACATTCATCGGCCACTTCTTAGCCGTCACCACTTCCCACGCCCCCCACCACCGCCACCCTCTCTGCCTTTCACTGCTATCAGCGCCCCCGCCCTTTCCCCACCGCTGCTGCCACCTCTGCTGCTTGCACCACTGCATCGCGCGCCGCCCCCGCTCTTCTTTGCCGCTGCTCGCCGCTGTTAGTCGCCGCCGCGCTGCCGCCTTGTCATCGCCGCCGTCGGCTGTTGCGCCACTGCTGTCATCTCTGACAGCCACCACCACAGATCACTCCAACCGCAGCCCGGACCACTACCACCATCAGCTGCCCCGACCACCTCCACGGAAGCTGTCAAAGTGACGACTCTGCGACGTCATTGACCACCTTCCCGATCCCGTTTCAGCCTGACCATCATCCGCAAGTAGAGTTCTCTCTCCAGATCGGATCAGCTCTATTTTTCCCTTCCCTGCAGGTTACATCTGTTCATTTAATTTGGCATTATTTATCGCAATTTTTGTGCTTGGTGATACATTCCACAAATTCAAACACACGCAACCACACACATCCACAAGACAAACAGAAACCTTAGTAGTAGTATTTCTTTAATATTAACTGTAGAGCTAGCTCAAATCTGGGAGACCTACGTGGCTCCGTGACACCTTGCATAGTTCGAGAACCTAGTACTACTTGACTGCACTACTTGTTGGCCTACGCCTCATATTAATTTTTAGTTTGCAATACTTATTTGCTAGGGAGTAGTTTTCGCTTATATTGGGCATATACTTTGTAATTTCGAATTACTTTCATGCATTAGGTCTACTTAGGAACCTCTATAATTGGTAGGAACATACATATCGTCATTCATTTTATGCATCTACGTAGTGGTCGTGTCGCATCTCATTCTGAGTCCCAACTAGACATGGATTCCAAAATCGAAGCTCTATTAAAAGCTATCCAAGACATTAATGCTCAAGTCCAAAACACTAATGCTCAAGTCCAAAACACTAATGCTCAAGTCCAAAACACCAATGCCCAAGTCCAAGCCAACAATGCCCAAATTCATGACCTAACCACAATGTCCACCCAGGTTAATGCCCGACTCGATTCAATTGAGGCTTCACTTCAGCGGGTTATTGAATCCCAGAAAGCTAGTACCTCTCATTTACCGAGTCTTGAAGGGGACGACACCCTAAAATAAATCCTAGAACAACAAGGCTCGGTTCGGCAGGACAATTTTGATAATAGGTCTGTTCCAGGTCACCATCATGCCTACCCTCGCTCTAGAGGACCTGGTCCCTTTCCTAATATTGATAGAGGTTACCGACATAACATAGAACCCAGAGAACCTCGTGACCCTGATGAAGGTGTAATGAGAGGCATTAGGGTTGAAGCCCCCACTTTTGACGGTAGTCTTGATCTGAAAGTCTTCTCAGATTGTTTACATGAAATGGACCACTTCTTTGAGTGGTACAATCTGTCTGAGGAAAAAAGTCTGATTCGCTAGAATGAAACTCCTTGGTCGAGCTAAGCTGTTTTGGCAAAATACTGAACAACTTTTAGCTAGGAGACATCAACCTGCTATTACAGATTGGGTAGAAATGAAAGAAAAATTAAAAGAAAAATACCTTCCATTAAGCTATCAAGCTGACCTCCTAGATCGATGGAACAATTTAAGACAAGGTAGCCGCATAGCTACTGATTACATTGCTCAATTTGACGAATTTATAATGCGAAGTAATGTAGCTGAAGATGAACGTATGATCTTGAGCTGGTTTCGACGAGGCCTAAATGATGAGCTTAGGAAAGAACTTATCCTTCCTGAAGTGGCCACCTTAGACCAAGCCTATACATTTGTGCAACACTATGAGCAATTTTCCAAATTCATGTTTGCTAGGCGCCCTGACACCAGGCGGATTTCCACTAGTGCTCAACCATCTGGACTCAGACCCCCAATCGGGTCTGTCCCACCTAAGCCCTTTTCTTTTACACCTATCCAAAACTGAGATATTAAAGGCAAAGGAGTTTTAGGTGAACCTCCAAAGACAAACTCAAGAATTTAGTGTTTTAAATGCCAAGGGTTTGGTCATGTTGCCTCCCAATGTGCAAATCAGACCCTTGTTATTGGTACACAAGAACAGGAGGATGACATAGATAATTTGGAGGAACAAATTTATGAGCCCAGTTTAGAGGATATTCAAGATGTCGAAGACGAACCTGAAGAAGAATCACACACTTTAGGCTGTATCCGAATTACACCCCAGATAATTGCCCATGAATCCGACCAACCCACTATGAATGTAGTAAGGTGTGCAATTACCCAGCCTAAGGAGACTGATGACTGGAGACGAACCTCAATTTTCCACACTTACATTAAGTGTGGAGAAAAAGATTGTAAAGTTATCATTGATAGCGGGAGCTGCATTAATGCGATATCTTCCAGCATTGTCTCCCGCTTGGGTCTGACTCCAGTTTTCCAACCTCAACCATATAAGGTCTCCTGGATCAACACATCATCCATTCACATTAAGGAAAGGTGTCTTGTACCTATTCAAATTCTTTCTTACAAAGACACTATCTGGTGTGACGTACTCCCAATGGATGCAGGTCATCTGATATTAGGAAGACCTTGGTTGTTCGACCTCGATGTCACTATCTACGGTCAAACTAACTCTTGCTCTTTTGTATTCCAGGGTAAAAAGATTAAGCTTAATCCTTTACGGCCCAAAACACTAGATAAGAGTACGAACAAGAGTACATCTAAAGAAAAGGAACTCCATATCCTTAGCCCCACGGAATTTGAGAGGAACGTATTTAATGACTCTCCGATGTTTGCTCTACTAGTTAAAAAGCTTCACCCACATCTTCAAAGCACATTCCCGGCTGAAGCCCTAGCTATCCTTGAGGAGTTCAAGGAAGTTTTCCCCGAAGATCTCCCGGATCATTTGCTCCCTCTGCGTGATATTCAGCAAGACATTGATCTAGTCCCGGAAGCTACTCTTCCTACCTTGCCCCAGTATCGGATGAACCCTTCTGAGCATGCAGAGCTCCTAAGGCAAATTAAAGAGCTCCTACAAAAGGAATTTATTCGGGAGAGTCTAAGTCCTTGTACTGGACCTGCCCTACTTACTCCAAAGAAAGATGGAACTTGGAGAATGTGTGTAGACAGTCGGGCCATTAATAGAAGACAGCCTTTAAGACAAAAGATGGCCTCTACGAATGGTTTGTAATGCTTTTTGGCCTCTCAAACGCTCCTAGTACCTTTATGCGAGTGATGACTCAAGTACTACGACCTTTCATGGGCAAATTTTTAGTTGTGTACTCTAACGATATCCTTATTTATAGCCAATCTAAGGAGCAACATTTAATCCATTTAAGGCAAGTTTGTACGACTTTATGCAACGAGAGCCTCTATGCTAACCTTAAGAAGTGTTCATTTTTCACTTCTCACGTAAACTTCTTAGGTAATTAGTCTCCTCTGAGGGCTTATCTGCTGACCTTGCGAAAATCACTGCAATTGTCGAATGGCCTGAACCTAAGAATATTATTGACATCCGTAGTTTTCACGGCCTGGCCACATTTTACCATCGTTTCATAAAGGGGTTTAGTACACTTATGTCACCTATCATAGATTGCCTTAAACGGGGTGACTTTCAGTGGACATGTACTGTTGCTAAAGCATTTAGTGACATTAAGAAAAGAATGACGGAAGCGCCAGTTATGCGACTCCCTGATTTTAGCAAAGTTTTTGAGGTGGAATGTGATGCATCTGGCTTAGATATAGGTGGTGTGCTTAGTCAAGAACGTCATCCTATAGCCTATTTTAGTGAAAGGCTGAATGAGGCTAGACAGAGATATTCCACTTATGACAAAGAATTTTATGCCATAGTCCAGGCCCTACGGTATTGGCGACATTATCTTCTTCCAAATGAATTTGTTCTCTACTCTGACCACGAAGCACTTCGTTTTCTTAATTCCCAGAAAAAACTTAATCATCGCCATGCTAAGTGGGTTCAATTCCTCCAGGACTACACTTTTGTTCTCAAGCATATGTCCGGTGCAGCGAACAAAGCTGCTGATGCGCTAAGTCGACGAGTAACTCTGTTGTCCGCCATGTCTGTTTTCATCACCGATTTTGACAGACTTAAGCATGATTACTTGTCTTGCCCCGATTTTAGCCAACTCTATAATGCCCTTGCTGATGGACAAGGACCGTTGATTGATGGTGTTTATCTTCAAGACGGCTGCTTGTTCAAAGCTTCCAAGCTCTGTATTCTGCGAACTTCCATACGAGATTTTTTGATATGGAAAGTGCATGTCGGTGGTCTCCCTGGACATTTTGGGCGTGATAAGACCATAGAAGAAGTTGAACGTCAATTTTTTTGGCCAAGTTTGAAACGGGACGTTGCTAAATAATTTCAAACTGGAGATTATGTTACGATACATATTCAGCTTGAGCGGTTTCCATCTAGAACCGTAAAGAAACTGTAGGCTCGTAGTGTTGGGCCCTTTTGGGTATTGCAACGAGTGGGCACTAATGCCTATGTCCTTGATCTTCCCTCTGATTTTGGTATTAGCTCTACTTTTAATATTGAGGATTTGGTTGCTTACAAGGGTCCCCCTTCCATTCCTACTGACCCTTTCACTGAGCCATCCCTTGAGCTTGATGATACTCCTATTCTTGATTCCATACCATCTTCGACCCATTTATCCTTACCACCAGCACAAAAAGAACATGTTGATGCCATTTTAGATGAGCAGACTGTTTCTACCAGTAATGGGGGTGTTCAGCGTTTCTTGGTTCACTGGCGAGGACGCTCGGAGTCCGATGCCACATGGATTACACGTGAGGAGTTCCAGCGCATTGACCCAGATATCTTGGAGTACTACCAGAGTCATTCGTCGAGGTCGACTTCTTCTTATCCGGGGGGAGTTGGTGCGGACACTAGTACTGGACTGATTATTTTGCGGGATCACAGTCATCGCAGGAGGACGATCCAGCCACTTTCGTTGTGGTTGGATTGATTTATGTTAGTTTTATTTTATGTTGGTAGGATTAATTTGCATATTGTCATTTGAGAACCTTTTTTTGGATTGTTTTCTTTGTAGGGACCTATTTGTTATTGTTGGGAGAATACGATTTTCCCCCCAGCAATATAATAACCCCGCCTCCAAAAGGCCGCATAGCCGCCGAACTTGGACGACTGAGGTCGGCGTCCGACCTCTGAACGTCCGACCTGGAGAATTTCCGACCCCAAAGGTCTGTCCTTGTCGACCACCTACTACGGCCGAACCCCTCCGAAGTCCGACCGAGAGCCATATCCTGCCACTGCCCCAGCAATTAATGCGCATGACCTCTGCAAACCTCCGGTTCACTCAACAATTAATGCAAATCTCCGGCCTACTCAACAATTAATGCAAATCTCCGGCCTGCTCAGCAATTAATGCGCACCTCCGGCTTACTCAACAATTAATGCGCATGGCTCTTATTGTCTACGGACCCATGGCTCTCCACGGCAAATCAGCTCAGCGGAGTCCAATCAACCGTGATAAGTCTCTGATCTCGGCCTCACCTCCGACACCAATGCAATAATTCACTCGATCGCGTGCCAGCTCGGGTCGTACGACGGCCTCATTTCCGACATTAATGCAATGATTCGCCCGATTGTTTGCCAGTCCAAGCAACATGCCGAGCCGTACGACGGCCTCGGCCCCATCACATCACAGGTACACCGACCCCCCCATAAAAGGGAACCCTCGCTTCTCAAAGGGAGGTTGGACACAGAAAACTCAAAATATACTATCTTCTTTCTCCTTTGAACACTGATTGCCCCCCTCTGACTTAAGCATCGGAGGGCCGGCGCTGGAAGACCCGGCCACCGGCTTTTCTGCAGGCACCCCGACGGAGGACGCCGCCCGCCGACAGACCGCCACTCTCCTGTGTCCACCGCCGCTCCCCCTCCTCGACCGACGATCGCCCCCGGGTCCAATTTCCAGCAACAGTTGGCGCTAGAGGAAGGGCCCGAGTCGCGATCATGAAGTTGAGAAGTAAGGGAGCCTCCAATATCTCCCGGCGTCCCCCACAGAGTCTTGGACGCTCCGTCCAGAATTTGCCTACTCCAGCTGACCCGGTTTTCCAGGTCCAGCCGGAACAATTCAATGCTCTGGTGCAGCAAGTTCAGGCCCTGGCCGCTGCCGTTCAAGGCCTGCGGCGTGAGGAGGCCTTACCAACGCTTCCCCCGCAGGCCCAGGTCTTGCCGGAGTTTCCTCCCAACGGCCCGATTCTCCCAGGCCAGAATCTTCATGGCTCCTCCAGGGCCAACAACGAAGGGCGGGCCTCCCCCCAGAGAGAGCTGCCGGGGGAAGGCCTCAACAGGAGACCCCAACCCTCTGAAGCCGAATCAGCCCCAAACCACCGTGAGCCAGAGCAAACCACGGTGACAATTTCACAGGTTGGGGAGCTCGACAGGAAAGTCGAACACTTGGAACGCCAGATCGAAGCGCTCCACAACAAGAAGGCAAGACAAGAAGGGGATTTTGAATTCACCACCAAGTCCCCCTTCTCCCGCCAGATCGAGGATGAGCCGGTCCCCGCGAGGTTTAAGATGCCTCAAGTGGAGCCCTACAGCGGAATCACCGACCCCCTCGACCACTTGGAGAGTTACCGAGCTCTCATGGCTCTACAAGGATCCTCGGAGGCTGTACTTTGTAAGGCCTTCCCGGCGACTCTTCGAGGGACAGCTCGGCTCTAGTTCTCTGGGCTAAAGCCGAGCACGGTATCTTCCTTCGAGCAGCTCGGCAGGCAGTTTGCTACCAATTTTGCTGCCAGCCGACGCCAACGACGGACGTCGGACTCCCTCCTAGATATCAAGCAGAAGGAGGGGGAATCCCTCAAGGAGTATCTAGACCGTTTTACTGCCGCCACGTGGGAAGTTCGCGAGCTGGACCAGTCAACAGCCATGTCGGCTCTAAAGACTGGGGTTCGCTCTTATCGATTCCTCTTCTCTATCAAGAAGAGCTTCCCGGCCGACTTTACCGAGATGCTGGCTCGAGCTCGGAAGTATGCAAAGTCCGAGGAGGCAATCGCCTCCAGGCGGGGTGCGATTGAGCCCGCCTCAAGGAAGCAAAAGAAACGCCGCAAGGAGCGTGGCCGACAAAGAAGCCGATCCCCCCGTCGAGAGAAGAATCTCCTCCGACTGAGGAGCCCGCCTCGGCAGCGGGGACAACCTCAACGGAGGACCTCACCTCGACCAAGGTACCCACCACGGCCTCGAACGTACCCAGGGAGGTACGAGAATTACACACCTGTCAATGCTCCCTGGGCCGAGATTTTGATGGAAATCGAAGGTCGGGATTTCTTCCGACCTCCGCCTCCTATGCGGGATACAGGAGTTCCCCGCAATCCCAGAAAGTACTGCCGCTTCCACCAAGACCGCGGGCACGACACGAAGGATTGCTTTCAGCTCCGAGATGAGATAGATGCGCTTATCCGCCGCGGAGTACTCAATCGGTTCGTAAGGAACCGACGTGAGGAAAGGAGGCCAACGGAAAACGCCACACCGCCCGAAAATCTGGACGACAACAGGCCTATCGCCGGCACCATCAATGTAATCGGAGGAGCCTCGGCAGGAGGATCAGCCCAAGGAGTCTCCCCGAAGCGCCCGCGTACTGCTGAAGTCATTTCGTTCTCGGACGAGGACTTGAAAGGGGTTGAGACCCCCCACGATGACGCCGTGGTCATCTCCATGATTGTAAATAAGTTTGATGTAAAACGTGTCCTAGTTGACAATGGAAGTTCAGCCAACATTTTGTACTACCATGCCTACCAAAGAATGGGGTTGCCAGAAGGACATCTCCGAAAAATTAATACCCCCCTAGTTGGGTTCACCGGAGACTCGGTCCCAGTCGAGGGTGAGGTCAGCTTCCTTATTAGGTCGGCCTCACTCCCCAGGAAAGCACTGTGAGGACGGACTTCCTTGTGGTCCGTCTATGCTCAGCCTACAACGCCATCCTTGGACGACTAGGGCTAAATGCCCTCCGAGCCGTGGTCTCAACCCGCCATCTACTCATGCGATTCCCCACCGGCCAAGGAGTAGGCGAGGTCCGCGGGGATCAGCTGGTCGCCAAGCAGTGTTACATGGCGGCTCACAGAGCGAAGCAACCAACTAAGGCGCCGACTCAGGCAACGGGCCCCTCGCTACCCATAGAAACCCTGAACACAAGGGATGACCTCTGGAAGAAGCAAGTAGAGCCTGGTGAGCTCCTCGTTCAAGTTCCTCTACGAGAAAATTTTTCCGAGCTAACTGTGCAGGTCGGCTCTGGCCTTGGCGTCCGCGAGAGGGATCACCTCATCAGCTTCCTGCGGGACAATGCTGATGTCTTCGTCTGGTCACCCGCCAACGTACCAGGAATTGACCCTGAGGTCATGGCCCATCGACTCCAGGTAAAGCCGACCAGCAGACTTGTGAAGCAGAAAAAGAGAGGCTCCGCCCGGGAACGACAACGAGCTGCAGCCGAGGAAGTGGACAAACTCCTTGAAGCTGGCTTCATCCGGGAGGTCTCCTACCCAGACTGGCTCGCCAACATAGTCCTCGTGAAGAAGGCCAATGGGAAATGGCGCATGTGCGTGGACTACACCGACCTGAACAAGGCTTGCCCGAAAGATAGTTTTTCCCTTCCAAGCATCGACCAGCTCATCGATTCCACCTCAGGACATCAATTGCTGACCTTCATGGATGCCTTCTCGAGATATAATCAAATCCGAATGGCGCCAGAAGACGAGGAGAAAATGGCCTTCATCACCGACAAGGGCACCTATTGCTACAGGGTGATGCCTTTCGGTCTGAAGAACGCTGGAGCCACATATCAGAGGCTGGTCAGCCAAATTTTTGAGGACCAGATCGGCCGAAATATGGAAGTTATGTGGATGACATGTTGGTGAAGAGCCGAGCGGCGGAGCACCATGTAGCTGACCTCAACGAGACGTTCGCTAAGCTCAGGAGATACCGAATGAAGCTCAATCCAGCAAAGTGCGCGTTCGGAGTCACCTCGGGCAAATTCCTGGGCTTCATAGTGACCCAGCGCGGAATTGAATCCAACCCCGAGAAAATCCGAGCGCTGCAATAGATGGCGCCCCCAAAGACAGTCAAAGAAGTGCAGCGGCTTACCGGACGAGTTGCCGCCTTGGGGAGATTTGTCTCCCGATCGGCTGAGCGCTGCCTCCCCTTCTTCAAGATCCTTAAGCGGCCAAAGGACTTCCTGTGGTCAGAAGAATGCCAGCAGGCCTTTGAAGAGCTCAGGCGCCTCCTGGCCTCTCCCCCGTTACTCACCAAGCCTCAGCGGGACAAAGTTCTTTACTTATACCTGGCCGTTTTTTCGGTTGCAGTAAGCTCGGTCCCGGTCCGGGAAGAAGACAAGCTCCAAAAGCCGGTCTACTACATCAGCCGGGTTCTCAGGAATGCTGAGACCCGATATTCTAAGCTTGAGAAGACAATTTTTGCCCTTATCATCTCGGCTCGGAGACTCCGGCCTTATTTTCAAGTACATACAATAGTCATACTGACCGACCAGCCTATGAAGCAAATATTGCAAAGGTCAAATCGCACGGGGAGGATCGCCAAGTGGGCGGTTTTGGTCGGGGAGTTCGACCTCGAGTATCGGCCCAGGCCAGCCATTAAAGCTCAAATACTCGCCGACTTTCTCGTGGAATGCACCTTGCCAGACGACCCCGAGCTACCGTCTGCATCCATGGGGGGAACCCCGAGGCTACCATGGGTCCTACATTCGGACGGGTCGTCAACTTCGGGGGGTAGCGGAGATGGACTCATCCTCACCAGCCCGGATGGAGTGGTGGCCGACAAGCCCTGCGCCTCGAATTTCCCGGCCTCAAACAACGAGGCAGAGTATGAGGCCCTCATTGCTGGGCTCAAATTGGCGAAGGAACTAAAAGTGGAAGACCTGAAGACCTTCAGCAATTCCCAGCTGATAGTGAGCCAGATCTAGGGAGACTTTGAAGCAAAAGAGCCGTCAATGCAAAAATATCTCCAAAAAGTGCGGGAGCTCACGTCTGCCTTGGGCTCTTTCAGTATCCAGCACATTCCCAGAGCGGAGAATCTCAGGGCAGACCAGTTATCCAAACTGGCGACCTCCCGCATGAGCGAGCTTTCTAAGGAGACAACGCTCGAGTATCTTCGGACACCCAGCACGGAGGAACCCGAACCCACCATGTGCATCGACTTCAAGCCAAGCTGGATCGACGGGTTCGTCCGCTATTTCCAGGACGAAACCCTCCCCCATGATGAGACAGAGGCTCGCCGAATCAAGCGCCAAGCTTCCCGGTATGTCCTATATGAAAACAAGCTCTATCGTCGATCATTCACTTCTCCTCTTCTCAGATGTCTCCGCCCCTCTGAGGCGGACTACGCCCTCCGAGAAGTCCATGAAGGAATTTGCGGAAACCACCTGGGAGGTCAGGCGTTAGCCTATAAGATCCTGAGGCAGGGATACTACTGGCCCACGCTCTAGCAGGATGCGACGAATTTCGTTCGGAAGTGCGACCGGTGCCAACGGAACGCCAACATCCAACGCCGACCTTCGGCCCTGCTAACTTCAATCATCGCCCCCTGGCCGTTTGCCCAGTGGGGGATCGACATTCTGGGGCCCTTTTTCCTGGCCACCGGGCAAAGAGAATTTCTGGTCGTCTCCATCGACTACTTCACCAAATGGGTTGAAGCTGAACCTGTAGCCCGGATCACCGAGCAAAAGATGCGGGACTTCGTGTGGAAGTCCATAATCTGCATATTCGGACTCCTCCGAATCCTTATATCTGACAATGGCCGACAATTCGACAACGTCCACTTCAGAGAATTTTGCTTCGAGCTCGGCATCGATCACCGCTTCACCTCGGTCGCCCATCCCTAGACAAACGGGAAAACGGAGGTAACTAATCGTACCATTTTGCAGGGACTCAAGGCTAGGCTTGATCGATCCAAAGGACAGTGGGTCGAGGACTTGTACAACGTCCTCTGGGCATACCGGACTACGTTCCGATTGCCCACAGGAGAGACCCCCTTTAACCTAGCATATGGCACAGAGGCTGTCATCCCGCTGGAAATTAGCCTCCCTTCTTCAAGGGTGGAGCACTACGACCCCAACTCCAACTCTTCCTGACTCAGGAGTAATCTGGATCTCGTTGAAGAGACACGAGAGGTCGCCCGGGTCCGTATGGCAAGATACCAACAGAAAACGGCCCAATACTACAATTCCAGAGCTAAGCCCAAGCTCTTCAAAGTAGGGGACCTCGTCCTCAGGAGAGCCGAGGCTTCTCAGCCAACTGAGCAGGAAAAGCTCGCCCCAAATTGGGAAGGGCCGTATCAAATCGCCCGAGTACAACGATCCGGAGCATACAAGTTGAAATCCCTCGAAGGGACTCCAATTCTACGAAGCTGGAACTCCGAGAATCTACGAATGTACTACCAATGAAACTCCTAGGGGTTCAAGACAATCAGAAACATGGATTCAGTCTCCTTTTTACAAATAATTCGTCCATTCCAATAATTATGATTATTTTTTCTAATGTCGGGTCGTTTGTGATCCTCAGATTCCTCGACCTCGGGAATCGTCGCAGGTCGATAGAGCGTTCCCAGACCCATTGACCTGACGTACGATTCCTCGACTAAGGTCGGGATGCCCCGAGGGTCGACCGTAGAGTCCCAAATTCCCTCGACCTCAGGAAGCGTCGCAGGTCGATAGAGCGTTCCCAGACCCATCGACCTGACGTACGATTTCTCGACTAAGGTCGGGATGCCCCGAGGGTCGACCGTAGAGTCCCAAACTCCCTCGACCTCGGAAAGCGTCGCAGGTCGATAGAGCGTTCCCAGACCCATCGACCTGACGTACGATTCCTCGACCAAGGTCGGGATGCTTCGAGGGTCGACCGTAGAGTCCCAAACTCCCTCAACCTCGAGAAGAGTGGCAGATTAATGGAGCATTCCCAAACCCCTTCAACCTCGGCGGGCGCCATCGGGCCCATGAGAAGCCCGAGTTCTCCGAAAGTCAAAGAATGACTCCGAAGGTCGGCAAGGAAACAAGGCCGCCCACTTCGCTACGAGGAGCGCAATTTTGAAAATATAAAAGGTACATCCTACTTGATGCTTGCCTTGTTATATTTATCTACATATTGCTAGCCACATCCCGATTAACATCGGGACCTTATTCTGGCCAAGGTTGCATTGCTCCTGCAAGTCGGTTTAGTCTACTGACCTCATTCGTGCTCCGTCTGCCGATAACCTCCTCGACAACTTATGTGAACCCACAAGCACCAGGGCCCAATTCGGCCCTTATACGCAGAAACCCCAACGTTGAGCTATGAAGATGACCTCGACCGCGGGCGTACTGATTGAGCTCGAGAAGGTCGAGGTATCCTCCACAGGTTCCGGCCCCGCTCGCCGAAGCCTCGGCGGGGTCCGAGAGCGACAACTAGCTTTTTCATTGACCTACGGTCCGAAAGCCGAGCCCGAAAGCTCGGCTAGACCCCCAGATAGCGGCCTATGCGAGTCTAGCACGGCCCCGCTCGGAGGTTTGAGGCCCAAGCTCGACGCCTCAAAAATCTAAAAGCCAAACACGGCGACCTCCGCGATCTTCAAGTCCGAGCTACAGGACTTAGAAAAGTTACCTAGAATCTAAGCTCGGAGCTCCCTCTAGTTAGCGTAATCAGAACCCAGGAAAGCAAAACATAGTCAGAAAAATATGTCTTTATCAAGCAACTCGAAAGCTAATATACAAAGTTGAGGGTCGGTAAAACAATCAAGTTAAAGTTCCGGCCTCGTTTACAACAAAAGATCAACGCGGAGTGACAAAAAGATTTTTCATTGATAAAAGGCCCGAAGGCTAAGTACAAAATTGGAAGTCGACCATTCAAAAATTTGAAGGCCGACCTTGATTACAATGGAAAGAAGAAATAAATCCAAGTCCTAAGGGGCGGCGATCGCGTCAGCGTCACCCTCGGGGTCATCTATGGCGATGACTGGAGGGTCTTCGGCGAGCACGGGCTCGGGGTCTGCGGCAGGGGCCTCGGCGGGTGCCTCGGGAACACCCTCCAACTCGGCCACCACCGTCGTAGGCTCGGTTGCGTCCAACTCAGCCGACTCCGCCTCGGATGCCAGGGCGGCGGGAACGTCGTCCGAATCAGAGCCGTAACCCAGCCTCATCCTCGGACGAATCATCGACAGATTGAACTGGGGGCAGATCCGGGCCATCTGCTTTCGGAAGTTATCGAAGCCCCAGAGGAACCCGTCGACGGTTTTCTCCTCTAACATGTCGCGAAACTCCTCTGATTCTTTGAAGGAGTCTACGGCATGTTCGGCCCGCTCGAGTGCCCTCCTTTCTCGAGCCTCCAGTTGCTCGATCTTGAGGCGCAGGACCCCGCCCTCATACCTGAGGCCCGCGACCTCGGATTGGACCTCCCCCAGGCGCGCCTCCGAGGCGCGCAGAGCCAACTTGGCCAAAGAGTGGGCAGCCCTTTCTTCTTCGAGCACCTCGACCATCGCAAGGCGCCCGGCCTCAATGGCCTCTCTCCGCGCCTCGGCCTCGGCCAGCGCCGCCCCCAACTCGGCGATCTTCTTCTTTGCCAGCTCAAATTGCCGGCTTATTTGCCGAGTTTCTTCTTGACACCCTTGGGCAATAAATACCAGGGTGTCGACTTCGTGGATATGCTGCAAGGGAAAAAGGGTAAAGCGATCACGAGTTGAAAAGCATAACATATTCGCCAGTAGTCTAAGAAAAGTTGGGAAAGTAGCTCACCCGAGCGGTATTGCGGTAAGTACCGTCGACAATCTCTTCCAGCGGCAAGTTCCGGAACTCGGCCCGGTCCGCTGGAAGCATCGCACGCCGGAATACGGTGCGTGCGACATCGGCGTCTTGGATGGCCGAGCTCCCCTCGAGGAGTGGGGATCCTGGCTCGGCCGACTCCTCCCTCTGGACCCTTGAAGAGCTCGGCTCGTCCGAGCTAGGGATCACGGGACCTCTAACTTCGGGGCCTCTGGTCGGCTCAGGCCCCGGGCGCCGTAAGCGAATTACGGCCGGCCCCTCCCACTGGGCAACGGGGGCGGGACGAGGAGGGGCCGCTGGGCCCGCATCGCCGACGGCCCGTGTCCACCCCTGATCAACTGTGGAGGCCCCCGCCAATGGCCTCCCGTCCCGGCCGATGTGGAAGCACCGGCCGATCTCGACTTCTTCCGAGGCTGGGGAATAGCCCCTCCGGCCTCGGCCTCCCGCCTCTTCAGTCGAGAGAAGAGGGACGTGCTGCTGGTCGGCATGTGGGGGATGTCTGAAACGAGAAATTTTCCTAAGTGTCAAACCAATGTTAGTAAGAAGAGAAAATAGATAAAAACAAAGCGATGCGACTACTCTTACCCTCGGGGTGCGCCGAACTCAAGCCCACGCTCGCCAAGGCGCCCTCCCGTAGGAGCTCGGTTAGGTTGAACCCCTTCCCGAGGGCCCGTAGGGAGTCCAAGACCCTCAGCTCCCTCCCCGAGGGCTCGGAAAGCCGATTGAGAGCTTTCAACCGAGGGTGCCCCCACCTCGGGTTGAACCCCCACGGCACCTCAGACGCAAGAAAGAAAAATTTTACCTTCCAATCGTGAATAGAGGAAGGGGCACCCTGAAAGAGTGACATACCGCCCCGAAAGGCGAAGTATAGCCACCCCGCATCCGCTGGATTTTTCTTTAATAAAAAACACCGGTGGAAAACACTCACCGAGGTCGGGATCCCGTGCGCAAGACACAAGGACAAGAACCCGATTATGGTCCTCCACGAGTTCGGAGCAAGCTGTGCTGGGACGAGTTGATACTCTACCAGCAAGTTGTTCACGAACTCGTGAACAGGGAACCGCAGGCCGGCCTAGAGCGTCTCGCGGTGGATCGCGATCCGACCCGGGGGCGGCCGCGTCACCCTATCCTCCGGTCCCGCAGTTTCGAGACAAAACTCGGGCTGGAAGAAGAACCGAGAGCGGATTAACTCCAACTCCTCCCCCGACAAACTTGACCCTACTTCCTCTGGACCGAGACCCATTTTACAGAGAAATGAAATAAACTAAAGGTAAAGGGAGTAAAGAGGAGGAGGAAGAGGAACCCTAGCTAACACAGGGTGGAAACCTACAGGAAAGTCGCCGGAAATCGCTCCGGGCACCGCCGGCAAGGTTTGGTCGAAAGATAGGATGAAGGAGGAAACGGCAAAATGAAAGGCAACCAAATGAACTCTTAGGGCAGATTCGTGGGGTTTATATGGACCCCCCTAACGGCCCAGATCGGCGGGTTCGGTTCCCACCCCCCGTTTGGATTGCGCCACGTGTCGGCCTCGGAAGCCGAAGCACCGCATTCACTCCAGATCAATAAGTCGGGTACAAAATCGAAGCGTCGTCCCATCGGATCTCACGGCCTCATCATGGGTCCGCAAAACCGGACCACCTTGAAAGACGAGCGGACGTCACCCCTGCTCCCTCCATTCAATAAACCTCAGGGACACGTGGAGCGCCGATGTAACCTCAGCCTCCCCAGATCACTATCCCGCCAATACGAGATCAGAAACATCCGACCTCGGATCAAGCCGCGTGTTCATTTTGAGGCGCGAAACAGCGTACCCATTTAAGAGGGGGACCTCGACCACGAGATCGAGGCGCCGCCCCATTGGGCCCAGGGACCCTCATCATGAGTTCGCCGTACGAAGCAATCTCGGAGATCCAAAGGGCGTTGTCCCCGTCGTAATTGCTTCGGGATGCGTAAGGACGCAGACCCCGTTATAAGTTCGCCATGTAGAGCGACCTCGAAGAGCCAAAAGACGCAGACCCCGTTTTAAAAGCTTCGAGGTGCGTAAGGGTGCAGACGTGATCCCCTTCGGCCTCAATAACCATAATGACAACTTCTACTTCCCACGTCCGAGCTGGCAAGCCGCTCGAACTCGAAAGTCGGGGGTAGTGTTGGGGGAATACGGTTTTCCCCCCAGCAATATAATAACCCCGCCTCCAAAAGGCCGCATAGCCGCCGAACTTGGACGACTGAGGTCGGCGTCCGACCTCTGAACGTCCGACCTGGAGAATTTTCGACCCCAAAAGTCTGTCCTTGTCGACCACCTACTACGGCCGAACCCCTCCGAAGTCCGGCCGAGGGCCATATCCTGCCATTGCCCCAGCAATTAATGCGCATGACCTCTGCAAACCCCTGGTTCACTCAACAATTAATGCAAATCTCCGGCCTACTCAACAATTAATGCAAATCTCCGGCCTGCTCAGCAATTAATGCGCACCTCCGGCTTACTCAACAATTAATGCGCATGGCTCCTATTGTCTACGGACCCATGGCTCTCCACGGCAAATCAGCTCAGCGGAGTCCAATCAATCGTGATAAGTCTCTGATCTCGGCCTCACCTCCGACACCAACGCAATAATTCACTCGATCGCGTGCCAGCTCGGGTCGTACGACGGCCTCATTTCCGACATTAATGCAATGATTCGCCCGATCGTTTGCCAGTCCAAGCAACATGCCGAGCCGTACGACGGCCTCGCCCCATCACATCACAGGTACACCGACCCCCCTATAAAAGGGAACCCTTGCTTCTCAAAGGGAGGTTGGACACAGAAAACTCAAAATATACTGTCTTCTTTCTCCTTTGAACACTAATTGCCCCCCTCTGACTTAAGCATCGGAGGGCCGGTGCCGGAAGATCTGGCCACCGGCTTTTCTGCAGGCACCCCGACGGAGGACGCCGCCCGCCGACGGACCGCCACTCTCCTGTGTCCACCGCCGCTCCTCCTCCTCGACCGACGATCGCCCCCGGGTCCAATTTCCAGCAACAGTTATTTTGTAGCCCTATATATATATGGGGCATGCATTTGTTTAGATTTAATGAATGATGAATGAAAACTAATCTTCTTTCTTCTTTCTTCTACTCTCTTCTTTTTTTCTTTCCTCTCTTCTTCTCCTCTTCCCCTCTGTCTCCCCTGCCCTGCATCAAGCCTATTTCCCAAGATGAAATTTGAGAGTGTCAAGGTTCCAGCCTTTGTATTGTCATTTCATTCCGTCAGTTCCGAGTGCTTGGCTCGAGGTCCCTCCATCATTGTTTTGTTCTGGTGATACCATGTGGTTGGGTATTCATTCATTCTCTGGCGTAAATGCATATATTTTGTCGACCAGTTATATTACTTCGTGGTGGCAAAGATAAGATTATGGATATATCCATAGGCAAGGAGAGTCAAGCATAGCTCTTTAAGGGATTGGAGATGCTTAGATTGATCTACCAAATTCTATCTAGGGCACAGGCAGACATTTTTCTTTTGGATAGTAGCCGATATGTTATTCCTAATAGGTTCATAGTATAGAGCTCCCAAATATTAAGCTCTTACATGGAGATGTTCTCGCAAATTGCACAATCCATTTGCTAGTATGAGTGTCATCTAGAGTAAAAATGTTGAGAACTCTTATAATTTGATTGGGCAATGTCAAATGCAACATGTGCAAGTAGGAAATGTTAGAATCGGGTTGTGATTGGGCACCCATAACTACTTGACCTGACTGGACCCAATATAATTTTAAAAGAGGAACAGAAGGAACCGTTTAGGGTGGTTCAAAAACCATCCAAAACTATTCAACATAGTTAAAACATTTCCTTCTCTCTTGAGATCTCTCTAAAACAACAGAGAATAGAGAAAAAAATCGTCTATTGCTCTAGAAAGACACGGCTTGTACTGTGATTAGAAAGAGCTTTCCGTTCCTATGATTGTTCTCTAACCTGAGTAAATTTTGAGGCCAGAATAAATCATTGATTCAACATGAGATTTCCCTTCACACTTCCATGAGCTTCGTAATTTCCTTCTTCTTGTTAATACAGCACTCTTGGGGAGGGGAAGAACCGCTATAACAATCAGCATATATCCATCTCTAACATTTTCTCATTAAATTAAATAAATTATACATTTTCTCCAAACAATAAAGGCTACTAGTGAAATATAGGCCAACTTCATCATGAAAACAAGCAAATATACAAATGGAAATTTCTCCTTACATTATTTTATTGCTGGAACAGAAAATAGCAAATACTGGGCCAGGCCCCAAAATCTCAAAGATGAATTGCCCCAGAACCAGCAACAAGATGAAAACATCTAAGTATCGACATTGCACACGGGCTCGTTGATCAGCGGCACCGGACCGGTGGCCCCGTTCCGAATTCCGATTAGCATGTCGCACTGCACGTACATATTGTACCAGCCACTCCTGAACGGCCCCGACTTGTACCTGAGCCTTCCCATCAGCACGAAACACAGGTTGACGACGCCGTAGGCCTGGTCGGTAAGCAGGCCGGAGGCAACGTCCCCCGAGTCGGGCACGAAGTCCCCACCAAGCACCGGCGAAATGGCGATGGAGCTGGCGCGGTTCTGGAGCAGCGGGGGGAGGTCGGCAGGCGGAGTGATGGGCTGGTTGCGGTAGGAAACGTAGGCGGAGAGGTGGTCGTAGAGGATGGAGGAGCGTTCGTTGGAGTTGCGGCTGACCAGTGTGAAGTGCATGCTGGTGGAGAGAACGTTGGGCTGGGTGGAGGAGTTGGAGAGCTCGAAAACAGTGGCGCCGGTGACGGTGAAGTGGGGTTTTGAGGGGCAGTAGACGAGGTAGACAATGAGGACGATGACGCCGGCGAGGAGGAAGATGGTGACGAGGATGGTGCAGAGAAGGCGGAAGGGGTGGACGGCGGGGGAGTAGCGATGGATGACTCCCTTCTTCTCGTCGGTCATCTCTATTATTACGTTTGGTCTTCTCTTCTTGTTAGGTGGTGGTTTCTTAATTGTGAAGAAAGGAAGGGAAGGAGGGGAGGAAGGGGAGAAGGGCAGTGCCAGGAGGTGGAAAGTTTGTGAAAGATGACAGAAGGGGAGGGGATGAAGGGCGTGTGGGGTTTTTGTCGTGGTGGTGAGTTGTGGACGAGGGAGAGAAAAAGGATGGTAGTGGTACCGTGATGTGCAGGCTAGGTTTGCTGCTGCATGGAGGGTTCTTTCCGACTTTTGCCTTAATTTTCATATTTAAAATAATTGGAGAGAGGATGGGAAGTTTAAAATTATTTTAAATTTTAGTTAATTCTTGTAGAAAAATCCCGCGACGTGAAAATGGCGTGATTTAGTTTGTGTCATTACTTTCATTTATTATTTAAGCCTAAATTGGTGTATGCTTTCTACTTGGTTGTGTGCTTGAGGAGATTTCTTATCAAGCCTAACTTGACAAATGTATTATGCTAGTAGAAACAAAGTTTAACATTCTATGTTGAGTTCGAAATTGTAATGCCAATGAAAATGCAATACAACCTACGCTGAAAGTGACCTTTGAATTTGTTGTTGGAAATTAGACCCGGGGGTGACCACTAGCTGAGAAGGAGCAGCTCCGGCGCGGGTGGTACGTCGGCGGGCTGCATCCTCCGGAGGACCTGCAAAAAGCCGGTGGCCGGAGTTCTCGGCGCCGGCCCTCCGATGCTTAAGTCAGGGGAGGGGCTTTTGTGGAGAAAGAGAGATATTGCATACGGGAGTCTAAGAGTCCTCCTCCCCTTTTAAAAGGAAAAAGTTTTCCTTTTATAGGAGGGATACAGGGTTACCTGTGATGTGACCGGGCGAATTAATGAGTTACCGTCATGATTGAGCGTGATCGTGTGAATTAATGAATCGCCGTGGACAGAGTTGAGTGAGTCAACTAGTTGCCGTGGATGGCCTGAGATTTTGAGTAAGCCGGAGATCCGTGGAGACCGTGCGCATTAATTGTTGACAGTCGTTCAGGCGGAGATCGCGGAATTGGATCCCGGATGAGGAGGAGAGAGGCTTGATTTCCGGTGGAGTGGAGGAGTTTGCTTCGTCCTTTGACCGGATCTTCTTCGGGGTTGAGGTCGATCGGGTTCGGTTTGGCTGAGACCAGGGTTGCAGGGCCGCAGGGCTTCGTGCTCTGAGGTCGGGGATGCCAAGGTCGGACGCCTCTGAGGTCGGGCGCCTCGAGGTCGGGCATGCCGAGGTCGGGCGCCTTGAGGTCGGGCACCTTGAGGTCGGGCACCTTGAAAGTTGCTGCCGGGGCGCCTGTTATCACGTGCCGGCGATGCGTCAACGTGTTTCGGGGCAATCCATTTTTTCCTCAACACTATCCCCCGACTTCTGAGTTCGAGCCGTTTTACGAGCTTGGGCGAAGGAAGTAGCTGCCTTTATTATGCTAGTGGGGCCAGGCAGCTTTAAATTGTTCCGCCATTCCGCACGCTTCGGGGCATTTTTAATGAGAGGCGACGAGGCGACGCCCTTCTGTTTTTCGAGGCAGCTTTGAGTCGCGGGCTCATGATGAGACTCCGGGATTCGACGAGATGCTGCCTTAATTTTGCATTTAAAGCGTCGATCCAGGTTGATACGCCGCTTCGGTTTTTGGGGCCGACACGTAGCGCGATCTAGACGAAAGGCGGGATCTGGCTCTATCGATCTGGGCCGTCGGGGGGGGGGGGGGTCTATATAAACCCCTGACCTGACCCTAAGAGCTTCTATTTGGCCGCCGCAGCTATTGTTCTTTTCTTCTTCCGCTTTCTCCTCCCTTGTTCTTGCAGTTGCTGCTTAGTCCTTCCAGCGGTGTTTCAAGGCAATTTCCGACGATTGTCTTGCTCCTTTGCTTTCGGCCGTCGGCGTCCCCAGTGAAATCTATAGTAGGTCTCCTACTTGCGTTCGCTCGGAGGGCTTTTGCTTTTCTACTTTCCCCCCTTTTCTTTTCATCTTTCTCTCGGGGACGGGTCACGGCCCGGACGAAGTTGGGTCCAGTTTGACCGGGGAGGAGTTGGAACTGATCCGCGCCCGGTTCTTCCCTCAACGCGGGTTTCACCTTGAGCCCGTGGGGTCAGAAGACCAGGTGACGAGACCTCCTCCGGGTCGGATCGGGGTGTACATAGAGACACTTTGGGCCGGCCTACGGTTTCCCCTGCACGAGTTCGTGAACGAGCTCCTGGTGGCGTATCAGCTCGTCCCAGCGCAGCTCGTTCCGAACTCATGGAGGACCATCATCGGGTTCTTGTCCCTTTGCCTTGCGCATGGGATACCGACCTCGGTGAATGTCTTCCACTGGTGCTTCATGCTGAAGTCCAACCTGCCGGATGGGGAATGGCTCTACCTCGCCCTTCGGGGCGGTAGGCCGTTCTTCCGAGGTGCCCCTTCCTCCATTCGTGGGTGGAAGGGAAAATTTTTCTTTCTTTTCTTCGAGCGCACGTGGGGATTTGACTCGAGGTGGGGGCAGCCCCGGCTCAAGGCCATTAATAAGCTCCCCACACTTTCGGCGGACGAGCAGAGGGTCGTCGATGCTCTTCATGGCCTCGGAGGAGACATTCTTCTGAATGACCTCCTGAGCGAGGAGACCCTGGTGAACGTCGGCCTGAGCTCGGCGCGCCTCGAGGGTAAGGGCAGCTGCACTGCTCCTCCTCTGTCTTGTCATCCTTTGTCTTATTTATTCCTTTTTCTTGTTTATCATCATTTTTGGTGCCGACCTAACACTTGGGATTTTTCTTCTTTTCAGACATATCGCAAATGGTGACCAGCAATGCAGCTCTTTTTGCCCGGTACAAGAAGAGGACGGCCAAGGCTGGCGGGGCTCCACCCGAGCCCAGGAAGAAGGCCAGGTCGGCCTCGACTTCTGCTCCTACCGAGGCGAGGGGCCTTGAGGCTGGAACATCTAGATTCATCCAGAAGGAAGTTCCTCCTGCCAAGCGTGCGAGCTCGGGCTCTTCCAGGGGTGCGGGAGATTCTGCGGCTCCGGCCTGCCCGGCCCCCATCTCTCAGCTGCCGAGTTGCTAGGTTGTCCGCTTGCGGCGCTCGGGTCTCGAGCCGGGCAGCGGCCTTGGGGTCCCGAGCTCTTCTCATCTTTCGGCTCCGAGCTCGGCCAGACCGAGTCACCCGAGCTCGTCGAGGGCCAACGTCCCGAGCTCATCTGGGGTCGAGGGCCCCCCTGAGAGGAGGCCCTTCAGCCCGGAATGGTCAGTCTATGAAGACGACTTGGCCCTCCACGACAGCGACGTCGCGCGCCAGGTGTTTTGCTGCGCGCTGCTCCCGGCTGACCGGGCCGAGTTCGAGGCTGCCGACCTTACCAGCCTCATCAATCAAACTTATTGCTTTGCCATCCAAGTAAGTCATCTCTTTGCTTTTTTCTCCTTGCTTCAATTTCCATATCCTTTTGACCTTTGCTTATTTTCACTTTCTTTCTCTACAGCATCTTCACAAAATCGACACGCTAGTGTTTATAGCGTTCGAGTGGCAGAATAAGGCTCGAACAAGCCAAAGAGCACAGGAGGAGGCCGAGAAAAGGCTCGATAAAGCTGAGGCCTCGCAGAGGGAGGCCATCGCGAGGATAGAGGCCGTCGAGGCCGAGCTGCGGTCTGCGGTCGAACGCCTTGACAAAGAGAGAGCTTCGCACACACTAGCCAGGTCGGAGCTCCGCGCCTCTGAGGCGCGCCTGGTCGAGGCCCGTTCCAAAATCGCCGGCCATCGGTATGAGGCGGGAGTCTTCTGCCTGAAGATCGGGCAGCTGGAGGCTCGAGAGAGGAGGGCTTTGGATTAAGCCCAGAATGCGGTGCAGATCTTCCGGAAGTCGGAGGAGTTCCACGACCTATTGGAGGAGGAGGCCAAACAGTAGTAAAGAATTTTTTTTTTTTTGGTTTTCGAAAGAAAAAGACTAACTACTAAAGTACTAATTAAATCTAAAATTATACTAATAAATCAGCCGTTCTCCGGCAATGGCGCTAAAAACTTGACGCGCTCGCAAAAATGCTTTCGCGAAACTAATCTCCCAAGTGCAGGAGAATCGCACAAGTAGTAAATTCTCGAGAGTCCGAGATCGAATCCTCAGGAAACGAAATATATATAAGATTATTTAATATAATTTTAAATTAATTAATTCAATAAATTTGTGGATTAAGATGATATTTTGCAAATAGAAAATAAATCAGTAAACAAAGAATTGAAATTTAGATAGATTAAGATGGTGTAGGGATCTGGAATCCCCTTCGATGATATTATTTTCAACAATTAAATTCTGCAATTCTTGATTAAAGATCAATCAGATAGAATAGTTCTAATTATGGAGTATACAATTTGAAAACATGAATTCAAGATCTAAGTATTTATCGTGCCGATTACGTCTACGACAAATCAAACATCGAAACAATCCATGAATTAAGAAATATAAACTATAAAAGATCTATCTCATAAATAAGCATGCAAGAATCAAAAACATATTAATATATGTAAAGCAAAGAGATCAATGTTCAGAATTTACTTGAAAAAAAAATAAGACATCAAAGGTTCCTCCATCACCCTTCACCTAAGAAATCAGCCCTCCATTAACATAAAAGAAAACTCCCCTCTTTTCTTTTCTTTTTTCTATTCTTTTTGGAAACAGAGCATGCTCTGTTTCCCCTTTTTTTTTCTTTCTTTGAATAGCCGGCTGGGGCCGGCTCCTCTGTTTTTCTTCAATGAGATCTCCCTCCCCAGCCGAGAGAACCCTCCTATAAAATGCGATGAGTCCCTGATCTCCCGGAATACGTGGAGATGCCGAGTATCCCGGACGCTGTGGGATCTGGGGAAGGCTGATTCGCTTGCTTAATCCGGAAGAGGTGGATGGATCGCGATCTTCGCGGGATGCACGCGGACGCTGGGAAGATGATCACAGAAGCTGGGATCTCGGGAGATTCGGGATGATTCGTTGGACGGGATCATGGAAGAATGCTTCGCGGATGGCTGGGATGCTTCACGGGAGGTTGCGGACGTTGGCTCACGGACGCGGAGAAGATCTGAAAACGAATCCGGAAGACGCGTGGATCTGAGATTTGGAAGCTGGATCACGGACGCTGCGAGCTTCGCGGATGCGGCAGAATCTGGGATGCTGGGAAGCGCGGGTGGATCGGAATCACGATTGCTAGGATCTCGGGAGATTGTGAATGCTGGGAGTTGATCACACGGACACGGGATGAGGAGTCGCACACTGGGAGAAGCTTCATGGGCAAATCGCTGAGAAGAGGTGGACGGCTGAGCTTGAGCACTGGAGCTGGGACGCAGTGGAATCGCCACGGACGAAGCGGACGGCTGAACTGGGAGGTTGCACGGACACGGGAGATTTGCAGATGGACGCGGTGGAATCGCCACGGACGGCCGGGTGTTGGACTCGGGACGCTGGGATTCGTATGATGCCTGGCTGACGGTGTGGACGGCTGGGAGCTGATCACACGCGCTGGGAGAAGTGGATGGGCTGCACGAGGGCTCTATCGGGAGAAGCTGATCGCGGGACAATGTAGAAATCGCGGGATGCTGGGACTTGTGACACGAAGGGTGAATCACGGACGCCTGCGGGATTCCTTCAAATGGACGCACGAAATGGGGAGGACATGCTGCTGCTGGATGTGGCTGCACCTAGTTGGCTAATGCTCCTTCTAGTGTGCAACTGGAACTGACCTTATGCGCATTTTAGCTATGATTTACGATCACCTGCACCCCACAAAAATATAACAATTTTATCATTATTTGTTAGCAATAATACTAATTTAAGTGATGTATAGATCGCACTTTTGTGCTCTCATCAGAGGCCGTGGACGGATTCATCCGTGGCTTCGAGAACTTTCGGAGACAAATGCAGCGGTATTGCCCTCAGTTCGACCTCACGGGTATTCGGCCTAGGATGGGGATCGCCAGGGATGAGGGCGAGCCCGGGAGTTCCAATGGTGGAATTGGCAGCGCGCCCGCAAGCCCTGAGGTCGAGCGGGGGCCGTCGGGGCCGAGACTGAGGCGGCCGAGCAGACGGCTCGGGAGGCTCTTTCTGAGGAAGTTGCTGAAGGCGCTGCTGAAGAGGTGCCTGAAGCTGCTCCCGAGGCCATTGACGGAGCCCCGATTGAGGCCACCGCGAATGTTCCTGAGGCAGCTCCTGCTGGGAATCCTGACGTGATTGTCGAGGACAACCTCGAGGTTGATGCTGCTCCCTCTGCTGCTCCTTAGGGCCTAGTTTTTCCCTTTTTCCTCTTTTTGTAAATGGGTTCGGCCTCTACGGCCAAATTTTGTACTCAGCCTTCGGGCTTTCAATCAATGAAGTATCCTTTTTTTCAAAATTCTGTTGTGCATTTATATTTGCTTCTATTTGTATGATTGATAAACTTTTATCTTGGCTGCTTGAGTTGAACTCTTGTTTGGCGAATTTTCACTAAGTCTCCGGGCTCGGCTTCCGGAAAGACTTGTTAGACCCTCGGGCTCAGACTCTGATAGAATCCGCCAAGCTCTTAGGCTTAGATTTTCGGTAGAATCCGCTAAGCTCTTAAGCTTAGATTTAGGTGAGTCCGCCGAGTCTTTGAGCTCGGGCTTGATGTCGGTGTAGACCGAGGTTGAATTGCCATAGAAGCTTGCATGCCTCTTGACCTCGAGCTCGGTCGAGGCACTGTTAGGCGGGACCCAAGGTTGAGTTTGCGGCCAATGCAGCTGGGTATCCCCGAGCTAGGTCGGGGCATCCTCAGGCAGAGCTCGAGGTCGCTATAGTGTGCCATCTCGAACTAGGTTGGGGCGCTCGAACTTGGCTGGGCCTTTGTTTGGAGAAATTTGAAGTTGGTGGAGATCGAGCTGGAGATTGGCGGTGTGAGGCATTCCAAGTTTGGTCGGAGGGTCGTGCGCGAGGTCGAGTGAGCTTGGGCTTGCAGTAAACTCTGCGATGCTTTTTGAGGTCGAGGGAGACTCGGCTCGCGGTCGACTCAGCAGGGCATCCCAACCTTGGTCAGAGGATCTCGAGCCTGGTCGAAGCTTTATCGGAGATACATATGGGAGGCAGGTCTTGTCCGTTGATCGTTCTGTAATATAACCAGGTAAATATAGAGAGATGTATGTGCCGAGCAGGGTATACCTCTCGCGCAGCTGGAGCTAAGTGTCTTAGGTCGAGCTATCCGAGCCGAGCTGAGCGACTTTGCTCCGAGGTTGACTTTAGCGACCTGCAGTCGGCTCAGCAAGGTGCCTTCACTCAGCTCGAGGCGCGTTGTCAGGAGGTGCTGAATGTTGTCGAAAAGTCGTGGAGATGTCGCCACGAGGTCGAGGGAGGGAGACTTGGCTCTCGGTCGACTCAGCAGCGCCCAGTAGTGTTTTTCGAGGTCGAGGGAGACTTGGCTCGCGGTCGACTCAGCGGGGCATCCCGAGGTCGAGGGAGACTTGGCTCGCGGTCGACGCAGCGGGGCATCCCGCCCTTAGTCGGGGGATCATGGCGCGAGGTCGAGGGAGTCTGGGCTCGTGTCGACTCTGCGATGCTTCCTGAGGTCGAGGGAGACTTGGCTCGCGGTCGACGCAGCGGGGCATCTCGACCTTAGTCGGGGGATCATGCGCAAGGTCGAGGGAGCCTGGGCTCGCGGTCGACTCTGCGATGCTTTCCGAGATCGAGGGAGACTTGGCTCGCGGTCGACGCAGCGGGCATCCCGACCTTAGTCGGGGGACCATCCCGAGGTCGAGGGGGCTTGGGCCCGCGGTCGACTCAGTGGGGCATCTCGAGGTCGAGGGAGACTTGGCTCACGGTCGACACAGTGGGGCATCCCGACCTTAGTCGGAGGACCATCCCGAGGTCGAGGGAGACTTGGCTCGTGGTTGACGCAGCGGGGCATCCCGAGGTCGAGGGAGACTTGGCTCGTGGTTGACGCAGCGGGGCATCCCGAGCTTGGCCGGGGCATCCCGAACTTGGTCGAGGTCTTGTCGGAGATGGAGATTGGACTCGGAGTTGTCGCAACGGAGCAGCCCGAACTTAGTTAGGGCATCCGAACTTGGTCGAGCATCCGGACATGGCCTGGCATCCGGACTTGGCCGGGCATCCTGAAGTTCACAAGTAGATTAACATCAGGAGAAGTATTGAATAATTAGAGAAGAGCCGTAAGTAGATTAATATGAGGAGAAGTGTTAGTTATGTTCTCAAACATCGCCCTGGGGTTCTACTGATAATACATCCGGAGATTTTCGGAGTTCCAGCTTCGGAGAATGGGGGTCCCCTTAAGGGACTCCAACTTGTATGCTCCGGGTCGCTGGACTCGAGCAACTCGGTATGGCCCCTTTCAGTTTGGGGCAAGCTTTCCTTGTTCGGTTGGTTGAGAAGCTTCAGTTTTCCTCAGGACGAGATCCCCCACCTTGAAGAGCTTGACTTTCACCCTGGAGTTGTAGTACTGCATCGCCTTCTGTTGGTATCTCGCCATGCTGACTCGAGCAGCCTCCCTTGTCTCCTCCACGAGGTCCAAGTAGCTTCTGAGTTGAGATGAGTTGGAGGCTTCATCGTAATTCTCCACCCTCAGTGATGGAAGTCCGATTTCCAAGGGGATGACAGCTTCTGTCCCATAGGCTAGATTAAAGGGGATCTCACCGGTGGAAAGTCGGAATGTGATCTTGTAGGCCCAGAGGACATTGTAGAGATCTTCGACCCTTTGCCCTTTGGCTCGATCGAGTCTGGCTTTCAGTCCTTAAAGGATGGTGCGGTTCGTCACCTCGGTTTCTCCATTCATCTGTGGATGAGCGACCGAGGTGAAACTATGGTCGATGCCGAGCTTGGAGCAGAACTTTCTGAAGCGGGCGTTGTCGAACTGGCGGCCGTTGTCGGATATGAGGATGCAAAAAAGTCCAAATCTGCAGATTATTGACTTTCAGACAAAGTCTCGCATCTTCGGCTCAGAAATCCGAGCCACCAGTTCAGCTTCAACCCACTTGGTGAAGTAGTCGATGGAGACAATGAGGAACTTTCTCTGTCCGATGGCTTGGAGGAACGATCCCAAGATGTCGATCCCCCATTGGGCAAATAGCCGGGGGCGCTGATCGAGGTCAGCAGAACCGAAGGTCGGTGCTGGATGTTGGCGTTCCGCTGACACCGATTGCACTTTTGGACAAAGTTCAATGCGTCTTTTTCGAGTGTGGGCCAGTAATATCCTTGGTGCAAAATTTTGTGGGCCAGGGCCCGACCTTCTAGATGGTTCCCGCAGATTCCTTCATGAATCTCTCGCATGGCATAATCCGCCTCTGAGGGGCAGAGACATCTGAGAAGAGGAGAGGTGAATGACCTGCGGTAGAGCTTGCCTTCGTACAGGAGGTATCGAAAAGCTTGATGCTTAATCCGGCGGGCCTCGAGCTCGTCATTGGGGAGGACTTCGCTCTATAGGTAAGCGACGAACGCGTCCATCCAGCTCGTCTCGACCATGATGCGAAGAGCTGGTTCAGGCTCCTCGGTGCACCTAGTGCTTGGAGGTACTCGAGCACTGTGGTCTTCGAGAGCTCGTTCATGCGGAAGGTCGCTAGTTTTGATAGTTGGTCTGCCCTTGCATTCTCCGCCCTGGGAATGTGTTGGATGTCGAAGGAGCCTAGTGAGGAGGTGATGTCTCGCACCTTTTGGTGGTACTTCTACATTGACAACTCCCTTGCTTCGAAATCTCCCAGAATCTGGCTCACGACCAGTTGGGAGTCGTTGAAGACCTTCAAGTTCCCGACCTTCAGCTCCTTTGCCAGCTTTAGCCCGACGATAAGCGCCTCATACTCCGCCTCATTGTTCGAGGTGGGAAATTCGAAGCGTAGGGCCTGCTCTGCGACTACCCCATCCGGGCTGGTGAGGATGAAGCCCGCTCCGCTACCCCTCGAGGTCGAGGAGCCATCTACATGTAGAACCCATGGCTTCCCCGGGGTCTCTTCTGTTGGTGTGAGCTCAGGCTTGGGATCGTCTGGCAGGGTGCATTCTACAATAAAATCAGCAAGCACTTGGGCCTTGACTGCCGGTCTCGGGCGGTATTCAAGGTTGAATTCTCCGAGCTCGATCACCCACTTCACGATCTTCCCCGCACGATCCGACCGTTGCAGAACTTTCTTTATAGGCTGGTCGGTCAATATGGCCACGGTGTGGGCCTAGAAGTAGGGTCGGAGCCTCCGGGCTGAGATGACTAGCGCATAGGTCGTCTTTTCTAGCTTGGAGTATCGGATCTCGGCATCCCTCAGAACCCGGCTGGTGTAGTACACTGGTCTTTGAGACTTGTCCTCTTCTCGGACCAGGACCGAGCTTACCGCCACCGGGGAGACGGCCAAGTATAAATAGAGGAGCTAGCCTTGCTGAGGCTTCGTGAGCAATGGAGGGGAGGCAAGATAGCGTCTGAGCTCTTCAAAGGCTTGTTGATACTCCTCTGACCATAAGAAGTCCTTCGGCCACTTGAGAATCTTGAAGAATGGGAGGCACCGCTCGGCTGACTTGGAGACAAATCTTCCAAGGGCCGCAACTCGCCCCGTGAGTCGTTGCACCTCCTTGATTGTCTTTGGTGGCACCATTTCTTGCAGTGCTCGGATCTTCTCGGGGTTCGCTTCGATTCCGTGCTGGGTTACCACGAAACCGAGGAACTTGCCCGAGGTAACTCCGAAGGCGCACTTGGTGGGGTTGAGCTTCATTTGGTACTTTCTGAGGGTGGAGATGCTTCATTGAGATCGGCGATGTGATGCTCTGCCATCTGGCTTTTTACCAGCATGTCGTCCACATAGATCTCCATGTTTCGGCCTATTTGGCCTTTGAAGACCTGGCTGACCAGCCTTTGATATGTCGCTCCGGCATTCTTCAATCCGAATGGCATCACTTTGTAGGAGTAGAGGCCCTTGTAGGTGATGGAGGCTGTCTTCTCCTCGTCCTCGGGCGCCATTCGGATCTGATTGTACCCCGAGAACGCATCCATGAAGGTCAGCAGCTGGTGTCCTGAGGTGGAGCCGATGAGCTGATCAATCCTGGGGAGAGGAAAACTGTCCTTTGGGCAAGCTTTGTTCAGGTCGGTGTAGCCCACGCACATACGCCATTTTTCATTAGCTTTCTTCACGAGGACTACATTGGCGAGCCAGTCAGGGTAGGAGACTTCTCGGATAAAGCCGACCTCAAGGAGTTTGTCGACCTCCTCGGCTGCCACTCGCTATCGCTCCGGTGCAGAGCTCCGTTTCTTCTGCCTCACAGGCTTGTAGGTCGGTTTCACCTGTAGTCGGTGAACCATGACCTCGGGATCTATTCCCGGCATATCCGTGGGCGACCAGGCGAAGACATCCATGTTGGGCTGGAGGAACTCGATCAGGCGATCCCGATAGCGAGAGCCCAGGCCGGAGCCAATCTATGCAGTTAGCTCTAGGCAGTTTCTTCTTAAGGGGATTTGGATGAGGAGCTCACCAGGTTTTATTCGTTCTCTCTGAGGCTCGTCCCGCACTTCCAGGATTTCAATGGGCAGCACCTAGTCCGACATTTGGGCTGGCACCTCAATTGATTGCTCTGCTCGGCTCGGTGCTTTGGCCGGTTGCTTTGCTTTAAGAGTCGCCGTGTAGCATTGTTTGGCTATCATCTGGTCCCCACGAACCTCGCATACTCCTCGTTCGGTAGGGAACCGCACGAGCAGGTGGTACGTCAAGACCACGGCTCGGAGAGCGTTGAGCCCTGATCGTCCAAGGATGGCGTTGTGGACCGAGGGCAGACGGACCACAAGAAAATTCGTCCTCACGATGCTTTCTTGAGAGACGAGCCCAACCGTGACAAGTAGGCTGATTTCACCCTCAACCGGGACTGAGTCTCCGGTGAATCCGACCAGTGGAGCATTCATTCTCCGAAGCTGGCCGTCTGTCATTCCTATTTTTTGGAAGGCATCATAATACAAAACGTTTGCTGAGCTTCCATTATCAACCAAAACACGCTTTACATCAAACTTATTTATGATCATGGAGATGACCACAGCGTCATCATGAGGAGTCTCAACTCCTTTTAATCCTCGTCCGAGAACAAGATGGCTTTAGAAGTGCGTTGACGCTTTGAAGGGATCCTTCTCCTGGTCAATTCTCTAGCCGAGCTCCCTTCGGCCGGGCCTCTTCCTATAGTGTTGATGGTGCCGGCGATGGGCCTATTGTCATTTGGATCTTCGGATGGCGCAACATTTTCCACCGACCTTCTTTCATCACGCCGGTTCTGCATGAACCGGTAGAGCACCCCGCGGTGAATGAGTGCTTTGATCTCATCACGGAGTCAAAAACACTCCTCTGTGTCGTGGCCGTGGTCTCGGTGGAAGCGGCAGTACTTCCTGCAGTGGCACCGGAGTTCTGACTCCCGCATCGGGGGTGGGGGTTGAAGATAGCTCCGGCCTTCTATCTCCATGAGAATCTCTGCCCGGAGGGTGTTGAGTGGAGTGTAGTTCTCGTACCTTCCCGGGGGCATCCGTGTTAGTAAACTTTAAAGACCACGCAATAGCACGTATCTAGTAGAATAGTGATTACGGGTATCGATCCACAGGGATTGGGGTACAGTTATTTTCTTTAAAAAAAAATATTTAAAAGAAAAAGTTTGTGAAGAAAATTAAACTAAGAAATTTAATAATAAAAAATACAATTAAAAGGATATCAGTTTGAGAGAACTTAGGGCAGAAAATTCACCACTAATATCGGAACAAGGGTTATTTGTATTTTAATTTATTCTTGAATTAACATGCAAATTGGCTACAAGCCTAATAAGTATTCAAATAATATCTCACAAAAGTAATTTAGGAACATCCATCTTTGGTTGGCATGAAATGTCTACCCTAAACTAATATGGCAGGACACTGCATCTTCCCTAAGCATGGGTGATCTTTTATTAACTTAGTGATCATGAAGAACAGTTGTATAAACGTCATACTTAAAATCACAGAAATTAAATATGAGATGAAATAAAATATTCATTAGGAGCAAAATAAAGTTTATACAACTCCAAGAATAAAAATTAAAAATACAAAACCCTTGGCCCTTTTGTTAGGGCTGCATCCAGCCCTGGAGAGGAGATTAGCTTTCCATGCTGCGGTGGACGGCAGCAGCAGCACAGCAGCGGGCTCCCATTCTTTCCTTCATTATTTCTTTCTTTGGGAAATATTCCCAAAACACCCAAACTTCTCTCCCTCCTTTTATTTCTTCCTCTTCCCGTGGGAACTTGGCCTGTGAGGAGATGTGGAACCAAACCCAAGCTTGCCTTCTCCCGGTGAAGTTTCCTCCTTTTATAACTGCAATCTCCCCCTCTCTCCTCCTTCCAAGTCGAGATAGAGATGGATCAACGGCTGCCAACTCCCCCTAGCTCCTCCTTCCGAGTGCAGGATAAGGATGATGACGTGGTGGGTATCTTGTGGATGGATGGAACAAGCTGGGAGCAAGTGATGCGGAGAAGATCTCGGAGGTGACGTGGAGATTGGAGCTCTGTTTCGAACCAGAGGAAGTCGTGGAAGACGCGGGATGGCGTTCACGGCTGAGAGGATCTCGGATGATAGCTGAGAGGAAACCAAAACAGGGGAAGAGGATGAGAGGATAAGCTTGGACGTTGGGCGGGGAAGATGAAGCTGGGATGGCTGACAGCTGAGACCTGAACCTTAGATCGAATCCGTAGGAGGTTGGGAGGAAGTTGGGACTCGGGATAATGGCTTGGATTTCTTTATTCCGAAGCAGGGGATGAAGGTGCAAGCTGAGAAGATCTCGGATGAAGAGATTTGAGTTTGGATACGAACTGGGAGATATGATCCGTGGGATAAGGATGCAAGCTTAGAACAGGATAGTTGGAACAGTTGAGAGTAAGTTCATGTAGCTGGGAACAGGGGATGCGACATGACGCGGACGTTTGAGAGGATATGGGAAAGATTCAGAAGCCATGAAGCTGGGATTTGAATGAAGAAGGGGATCACAATGGGATGAAGGCTTGGTTCGGAAGGATAGTGCCGTGGATGATGATCTTACGAACAGAGGGGATGCTGCTTCAATCGTTGAGTAGCTGGGATTTGGGTTCATCCTGTGGATGAACTCTGTTCTTTAGATTCAAAAGAAGTAATCCGGAGAAAGGAGGATGATCCTGGATATGCGCAGACGGTGGACGAAATCTGGGAGGAGGTGATGTGGAAGATGAACACGGAATGGATCTGTGATGAAGAAACGATGGGAAGACGACACGGATGCGGTTGATAACAGGGAGATGTGAATCTAGTTGGGATAAGGATTGGTCGGTTTGGGATGCAGGGGCTTCGGAAGACATGGGAAGCTAATTTACTTGGGATTCCTTTTGACGTGGATGAAAGGGAGGAATCAGGAGAAGATGGGATCCGTTTCAACACAGGGGAAAACCGTGGTTGTTGTGAACGGCTGATGCTCTGTTCCAAAGGAAGAAGAGATCGGAAGCTGGGAGGAGTTGGTTGGGAGATTTGGGATGCTACGGGATGAGGATGATAGATTCGGCTGGGAGCAGGGGATCTGTGAGTTTGGAAGAATATTGTGAGAGGCAATCGTTTGGGATGTTCATCCAATTGGGAATGGCTGAAGACGTGTGGTGCTGAGACGTGGGAGATTCGGGAATGATTTGTTCTTTGTTCCAACGCATGGAAAATACAATGGGTTTGAGAGGCGTGGAGTTGGATGATGCAGGATGAATGGCTGAGATGGGATGAGGCTTTGGGATCCGTGCAACTAAGATGGTATGCTTTAAGATCTGAGAGACAAATAATTGAAGGGATCTGATTGTTTTTGAGATTGAAATAGGGGAATTGGATCATGTGGAAAAAGAGTTGGAACGAGTGGAAAGAAATTTAGGTGAACTTGTGAAGGAATTGGGCATCATCCAATTGAGTTTGACTTGACCTGCATTCATCAACAAATAATTAAATCAACTCGAATTACCTCTTATAATTTATTAAAATGCAATGATGATGGTAACACATCTTTTATGGTTAAATTTACAAAATATGTGTATTAGAATAATGATAAGTGCTATAAGAAATAAATATATGCATTATTTAGCACTTATCAATCCGCTGCCGAGGTCGAGATCTTGGATGAGGCGGGGATCTTGGTCGAGGCTATGGCCACTGTCGAGGCGGACTCCTCAGACGCGGTAGATTCTTCTCTTGGCGGGGGGGACCGACTTCTCGGACGGCCGCGCTCCTTGCGGCGCCTTTTCTGCTTCTTCGAGACCTACTCGGCCGCGCCCCGCCTGGAAGCGATGGCCTCCTTGGCCTTCACATACTTCCGAGCTCGGGCCAGCATCTCGGTGAAGTCAGAGGGAAAATTCTTCTCAATGGAGAAGAGAAACCTGTTGGACCGAGCTCCTATCTTTAGCGCTGACATGGCTACCGACTGATCGAGCTCATGAACCTCCTAGGTTGCAGCGGTGAAGCGGTTGATGTAGTCTTTAAGGGACTCTCCCTCCTTTTGCTTGATGTCGAGAAGGAAGTCCAATGTTCGCCGCTGACGTCGGCTGGCAGCAAAGTTGGTGGCGAACTGCCTGCCGAGCTGTTCAAAGGAGGACATGGTGCTCGGCTTCAATCTGGAGAACCAAAGTCGAACTGTTCCTCGAAGTGTTGCAGGGAAGGCCTTGTAGAGCACGGCCTCCGAGGACCCTTGCAGTGCCATGAGGCCCCGGTAGCTTTCCAGATGGTCAAGGGGGTCGGTAGTCTCGTTGTAGGGCTCTACCTGAGGCATTTTGAACCTTGGTGGGACCGGTTCATCCTCGATCTGGTGAAAAAAGGGCGACTTGGTGGAAAACTCAAAGTCACTCTCACGCCTTGCCTTCTGGCTGTGGAGCGCCTCTATCTGCCGCTCGAGTTCTCGACCTTCCTGTCGAGTTCCCCACCCTGGGGGACTGCCATGGTGGTCTGCTCCGGTGCTTGTTCGCCTGGAGCGGATTCTACCTCCAAAGGCTGCGGCCGTCTGTCCGGGTGTCTCCGTAGTGGTTCCCTCCGGGGAGACACCCGCGTTGAGTCCTGGTAGCCGCGCCGTTCTCCGTTGTTGACCCTCGAGGAGTCGTGGGGATTTTGGCATTGGAGAATCGGTTCGTCCGGAGGGAGCACCGATTGGATCTGAACCTGGAGAAGCGGCATAGGAGGGGCCTCCACGCGTTGCAGGCCCTGGACTGCGGCAGCCAAGGCTTGAACTTGTTGCACCAGGATGTTGAACTGCTCCGGTTGGACTTGAGAGACTGGATCTGCCGGAGGCCTTGGCGGTGAGTTCTGGACTGAGCATCCCAGACTTGGTGCATGGTGCCGGGAGGCGTTAAAAGCTCCCTTACTCCTTAGCTTCATGGCTACGACTCGGGCCCTTCCTCTAGTGCCAACTGTTGCTGGAAATTAGACTCGGGGGTGATCACTAGCTGAGAAGGAGGAGCTTCGGCGCGGGTGGTACATTGGCGGGCTGCGTCCTCCGGGGGACCTGCAAAAAGCCGGTGGCCGAGGTTTCCGATGCCGGCCCTTCGATGCTTAAGTCAGAGGGGGGGCTTTTGTGGAGAAAGAGAGATATTGCATACGGGAGTCTAAGAGTCCCCCTTCCCTTTTAAAAGTTCTATCCAATCTAGCCAGCTTTGAATGCTCCAATCTGAGTAGAACAACTTATTTGACGTGCTTGATAAACCAGCACTGATGAAAATCATGACCAAATATGCCAAGTGGAGGACAAGCCGAGCTGGATGGATCCTATCATCCATTATCTCAAAGTGAAAAAAACTCCCAGCTGATCAAAAGGGGGCCCACAAATTTAAACATCAAGATACTCGGTATACCCTGATCAGCAGCCAACTATACAAGAGGTTCTTTACTTTGCCATACCTCAAGTGCATCCGACTTACTAAAGTTGAGTATGCCCTTCAAGAAGACCATAAAGGCATTTGTGGAGATCACTTGGGCAAAGCTCTAGCATATAAAAGTGCTGACACAGAGGTATTATTGGTTAACATTGTAGAAGGATGCTGCCCAGTTCATGAGGAAGTGCGACCAGTGCCAGAGACATGCCAATGTTCAGCACCGACGAACCATGGAGTTAACCCCAATCAGTGCCCCATGGTCGTTCACCTAGTGGAAAATGGATATTTTTGCCCATTCTCGCAAGCCACTAGGCAGAGAAAATTCCTCATCATGGCCATTGACTACTTCATGAAATGGATCGAAGAGGAGCCTTTAGCTCGGATCATCAAGAAGAATGCATGGAATTTCATCTAAAAATCTATAATTTGCTAGTTAGAAATTCTTTGGATCCTTATCACCAACAATAGCCAACAATTTGACAATGCCAGATTCAAGAAATTCTACACCGAGCTCGATATCAGCCATCGACTCATCTCAGTAAGCCATCCTCAAGCCAGTGGTGAAGCTAAGGCAACTAACCACACTATTTTGCAGGGATTGAAGAACAAACATGATCAAGCCATAGGCTTTTGGGTAGATGAGTTGCTTAGTGTTTATGGGCCTATCGCACAACTTAGTGGATCCAAATTGGAGAAACCTCCTTCAACCTCTTCTTCAGCACTAAGGTCATTATTCTTATGGATATCGGCCTTCCATCCTACCAAGTAGAGTCATATGATGAGCATGCTAATGCCGAGGATCTCCATGCTGACCTAGACTTGCTGGAAGAAGCAAGAGAATGAGCTCGGTCAAGATGGCTACCCATCAAAAATGTATAGCCCAGTACTACATCTCCCAAGTCAAGGAAAAGCTCTTTCGACTAGGAAACTCATCCTCAAAAAAGCTGAGGTGGCTCGACAAGACAATGATAGAAAACTTGCACCCAAGTGGGAAGGACTATATAGGATTATGCAAGTCATCTAACTTGGCACTTACCAACTCCAGTAACTTGATGGAATGCTAGTACCTCAAGATTGGAACTCTGATAACCTCCGAGGGTATCGTCAGCAAGAGTTAAAATTTTGAACTTTGTACTCCTTTGTTAATATAAAAGAAGCTTGTTTTTTTGCTTCAAAAATAGCCCGACACTATAGGTCAGATGCACCAATCACTGATCAAAAAATATCCAAAAGAAAATAATTGGATGAGTCTCTTACAGACCTTAGATCACAATGCCCATGGGCCTAACAAGAATGCCAAATTGTCGATCATGCATGAAATGTCGGACAAGTTTCACAAAGACTATTGATAGTACCACACTTGAGCATCGTAGGTTAGATAAACCTCCCGAGAGGCCACCAATCTTGTTGCCCAGAGGTGCAGCCCAAGAGGGGGGGTGAATTGGATCTTTTAAAATTAAACGTGTGAAGAATGTGAGTTATTGTTATCTTCAATAACTTGCAGATTTAGCACCGTAAATAAAATTGCACAAATGAATCAGTGAATAAGAAGAGAAAAGCAATCAGGAATGTGCAGTGGAGGAAGAGAGAAAACCACAAATGCAAACACCAAGGTTTATAGTGGTTCGGTGCACTCCCAGCACCTACGTCCACTGCTCAAGCCTAGCTTGAGATTTCACTATAACCCAGCAGATTACAGCCTAATTGATTTTCGGGCTCACAATCAAAAATCCAGTTGCTTTTCCCAGGCAACCAACCAAAAACCTTTCACCGTTTGTTTTCCGGGCTCACAAACAACCCAGTTGATTTTCCCAGGCAACCAACCGAAAACCTTTTATTTTCTGGAATCACAAACAACCCAGTTGGTTTTCAGATAAACCAACCAAAAACTTTGCACCGTTTGTTTTTCCGAGCTCACAAACAACCCAGTTGGTTTTCAGACAAACCAATCAGAAACTATCACCCTTGTTGAATACTCCCGATTCAGCAACTTCCAATCAAGGCTTGGAAGAGCCTTTACAGGTTTCAAATAAATGAAACTGTTACAGCGACAGTTAATCCAAATAAATGAAAGCTGTAACTTGAAAACTTAAAGCTTCGGAATATATAGAATGAATCAATAAAAATAAAGCTGAAGCCGATGAAGAAGATGGCTCTGGAAGAATGTCCCAATGCTTGAGCAGCAACTCTTCTCGATTCAATGAGAAACTTCGACTGATTTTCTCACAGGAGTAAGTTTCAGATGAGTGCCGATGAGGATGATGAACAGTTAAGCTTTTTCTTCTCTTTTTCTCAGTGGAAACTTTTTTGTTTTTGAGAGAATCTTTTTTCTTTTCTTGTTGTTTCTCTTCTGAGGTTCCCTCGTATTTATAGACAAATTCTTCGGCAGGATTTGAATTTCTTTCTTTCCGTTCTGATGAGAATCTTTTTCTGTTATAGAAGAAGACAAAAGTCGTTCAAAGCTTCCCGTTGTGGTCCCAGCAGTACAAGGGTCGGCTCATGTAATTCAGGGGTCGACTCATATTTATCCTGGGTCGGCTCTTCGAGATATTGAGTTGGCTCTTTGTTATAACTTCAAAGGGTCGACTCTTTAACCTTAAGGGTCGACTCATCTTCTTCAGGAGTCGCCTCTTCAAACACAAGGGTCGACTCATGCGGTAAATTTTCTGGCTGACGCTGAGACTGAATTGGGGTCGACTCTTCAAACGCAAGGGTCGACTCTTCGATTTCGGAAGTCGACTCATTTGGAACAAGGGTCGACTCTTCAAACTTTATCTCAGGTGGTAAAAGCTTTCTGTTTAACTTGAACTACACAAGGGTCGACTCTTGTAAAGCGAGGGTCGACTCAATGACTGTGTCACTTGAAGAAAACATACCAGAATCAACTTAAACTTGTCCTTTTTGCTTAGGGGTTGACTTAAGTTTTTCAAACAGAAAACTTTAGACTTCATCTCTGATCTCCATGGATTAGATTAAGATCATTTTCCTTTTAGAACATATCCAATGAAGTGTTTGCGAAGAACTTATGATTTTGCAGTGTTTCATTTCTTCTGATTTTTCTTGACTTAGAAAACTTCACAATTAAGCCAACATCATTAGTACACAACATTATCTCAAGTATTTTGTAATCATTAAAATTCATCCTTTAGGTTGACAATCTTCCCCTTTTTGATGATGATAAAACCATTGAGTTAAAAAGAATTTTGCAATAAGTTTCATAGCAATTATCAGAATTTTGTAATGAAGCTCAAAGCAAGTATGACATTCAGAGATATATGCATAATTTCAACAAATTAAGGAGAAAAGTCTCTCCCTATCAATTACAAACATTTGAATTATGCAGAGTTCTTGTTCTATGCAGAGTTCTTGTTCTTCATCTTTTCTTAAGTTTTTTTGATAGTGCAGTATCATAGTATACCATCATAATTTAAATCTCCCCTTATATATTATCTTTAATGTAAAGATTTGTATTCTGAATTCTTTTCACATTTCTTATTTCTCATTTCTCAAACCATAGAATTCTTTTCATATTTCTCCCCCTTTTTGTCATCAACAAAAGGAAGGAAACTAAAAATAGTTTCTGATACCAACATTAAGGATTAATTAAAGGTTTTGATATGTATCAGATGCAATATGTATCAGTGCAGCATACAAACCAATAAAGACATATATTTCAAGAAAGGTAAGCATTCATTGCATTTGGTAAATGAAGTACACTTGATAAATCAAAAAGATTACAATTGATATCAATTGGTATCAGTCACGATACAAGGGTGCCAAAAAGACGTGAAATTTAGCTTAGTACAAGGTTATGTTTTGAAAATATAGGTTTTAGTCTAAGCTTAGGTTAGGTTTAATCTAAGTTCAGTCTAGGCTCAAGGTTTTGAAGAAGAAGGTCCAGACTGATCTTCCTTTGGTTCTTCCATCAGCTTCTCAATTTTACTATTTAGTGCAAAGATAGAGCCAGTAAGCTGAGTGTGTTCTTCTTTTAGTTCTTGTATAGAGCCTTGAACAGAATTTCTTTGAGTTCTAAGTTGCTCTTCAATTGCTGCCATTCTTCTTTGGTGATTAGCCGCAAGTTGCCTTAAACCTTGCAGTTCAGCTTTCGTTTCTTGGGTCATGTTAGTGAGATGATGGACTTTACTAAAACAGACTCCAGAATGAATCAGTGCTGTTATGATATTATCTTCAATAGCTTTTAATTGTCATTTCTCAAGTCTGAGTGGAGGATCTGATGGTCTTTGGATTGGAGGAGGTTGGCTGATTGGAGGCTCTGTTGGAGGTGCTTGAGTAGGGATTCTTTTTCCTTTAAGTGGTGTTGGAGTGTCTTGACCACTTTCATCTTGAATTCCTTTCCCCTTATGAGTCCATTTTCCCTCCATGTTGACAAATCCCATTCTCTTCAGTGATTTGTCATTATAGATATCAGAAGACAGTAATTCCTTTTTGGTCTCCCCTTCTAGATTTATATTGAAGTAACTAAAGACTTGAGTTAAGACTATACCATAAGGAAGTGAAGCTCCTTTTCTCTGTCCTTGAGCTTCCATGTATCTGATCATTAGGCAGGGTAGGTTCAGTGGGAGTCCTTGTAGAATATGATGCATTACTAGTATATCCCTTTCTGAAACATGATCAAATTTTTCTGTCTTCGGGAAGAACATTTTGTTGATCATGTAATGCAGCAGACGCATCTCTGCATTTAATTGATTGGCACTGATTTCAGTCCAATCTCCTGTGACTTCTCTATTCAAAATGGTACTTATCCCTTAATTCCTATTTTCTAGATGATCTCTATTTTCTCCATCATTTGGAACCTGAAGAGTATCTCTAAGAATCTCTTCTGTAATCAAAATAGGGACATCTTTTACCTTGGACGAGATCTGTCCTTGTCCATATTCGGCATTGTTGTAGAACTCTCGTACTAGGTCTAGGTAGGTTGGCACATTTAGTGAGCATAGATATTCCCAACCCATCTCTTTTAGATTCTGCCCTAATGGGAAATTTTCTTTCTCCAAAAACTCAAAATCCACTCTTCTTCCTTGTTTTGAAACCAAGGACGGAGGTGATAGAGGGGCCGTAATGGGTTGAGGCGGTGGCGTTTCTTCCCTTTGTGGGTTCATTTTGTTTTCTGCCCTAGCCTTCGTTCTCCTCTTTGTGTGTGGAGTGATATTCTTCCTCTTTGGCCTGGATGTTACTTGCTTGATTCTCACCATTGGAAGATCAATCAGAACCTCGGAAAGGATTTCTAGGGTTTTGGAGTTTTTGTTTGATGGAGAGTTTGAAGACAGAAAGGCACTCTAAGGGGTATGAAATATTTCAGGTTCAACGTTTCAGAGAGAGAGAGAGAGAGAGAGAGTTTTTAGAGTCCGTTTCAAATAGTTTCCACTTTAGTCGACTCATTCTACTCAAGAGTTGTCTCCTGTAGATTAGGAGTTGACTCTTTTAACTTGAGTCGTCTCTTGTAAGTTAGAGGTTGTCTTTTTTAACTTAAGAGTCGTCCCTTACTACATGAGTCGACTCCTCATTCACATGAGTCGTCTCCTCAAACAGTTCAAGAGACAGAATCTTTTTTTATATATGATTTGAAAATCAATGGTAAACCATATAACAAATCAGTTAAAATTCAACCAATAATAGTCAATCAAAATATGCAATTTATCATTCATAATTAGTTATCAAAAAGGGTCACAAATGCATAATTCACCTCTAAATTTACAAAAGGCTTCTTCATTAAGAGGTTTAGTGAAGATATCAGCAATTTGTTTATCAGTATTTATAAATTCCATTTTTATATCCCCATTTTGAGCATGATCTCTTATAAAATGATGTTTGATTTCTATATGTTTAGATCTTGAGTGTTGTATGGGATTTTTAGTCAGATTTATAGCACTAGTGTTGTCACACTTTATAGAAATTTTATTTTGTTTTATGCCATAGTCCTCAAGTTGTTGCTTAATCTATAGGATTTGGGCACAGTAATTTCCTGCAGCAATATATTCAGCCTCATCTGTAGATAGTGCTACGGAATTTTGTTTCTTGCTAAACCAAGAGATTAAGTTTGTTCCAAGAAATTGACAAGTTCTACTTGTACTTTTTCTATCTAATCTATAACCAGCAAAATCAGCATCTGAATATCCAATTAAGTCAATTATAGATATCTTAGAATACCATAAACCTAAGTGTTGTGTTCCTTTTAAGTATTTTAATATTCTTTTAACAGCAATTAAGTGTGATTCTTTAGGATTTACTTGATATCTTGCACACATACAAACACTATGCATTATATCAAGTCTACCTGCTGTAAGATAAAGTAAAGATCCAATCATTACTCTATACAGCTTTGAATCAAAGGATTTACCATGCTCATCTTTTTCTAATTTACAAGAGAGGCTCATAGGAGTACCTATTGATTTTGAATCTTCCATACCAAACTTCTTTGAGATTTTCTTTGTGTATTTGCTTTGGCAAATGAAGATTCCATCTCTTGTTTACTTGATTTTAAGTCTAAGGAAGAAGTTGAGTTCATCCATCAAACTCATCTCGAACTCACTTTGCATGAGCTTAGCAAATTCTTTACATAAACTTTTATTAGTAGCACCAAATATAATATCATCAACATATATTTAAACAATTAGAATATTAGCATTTTTCTTTTTAATAAACAGAGTTTTGTCAACATTTCCTCTTGAAAAATTACTCTTCATTAAAAAGTTGCTTAATCTATCATACCAGGCTCTAGGAGCTTGCTTCAAGACATAAAGTGCTTTGTTCAATTTAAAAACATGATCTGAAAGTTTATGATTTTCAAATTCAGGTGGCTGTTCTACATAAACTTCTTCAGTTATGAAACCATTTAGAAATGCATTTTTGACATCCATCTAAAATAATTTGAAATCCATGAAGCATGCATTTGCAAGCAATAGCCTAATAGCTTCAAGTCTAGCTACAGGTGCAAAAGTTTCATCAAAATCAATTCCTTCTTTTTGATTATATCCTTTAGCAACTAATCTAGCCTTATTTCTAATTACAATTCCATCTTTATTTAATTTATTTCTGAAAACCCATTTTGTCCCAATTACAGAAACATTTTCAGGCCTTTTAACCAAATTCCAAACATTGTTTCATTCAAATTGATTTAGTTCTTCTTGCATTGCCATTAACCAATTGTTATCATTTTCAGCTTTTTCAAAAGATTTTGGTTCTATTTGAGAAACAAATGCAAGGTGATTACAAACATCTCTAATAGAAGATCTAGTCCTAATGCCTTGTGAAGGATCACCAATTATTAAGTTTCTAGGATGACTATGTGCATAACTCTATTCTTTTGGTAGACTAGTTCTATCTTTAGGCATTTGATCTTCTTCTTCTTGACTTTCATCATGTTCTGAATTTTCATATGCAGAAACATCCTTTAGGATTAATTCTTTGACTTGCTCATCGAGTTCTTCTGCATCATCATCAAGATCTACATTCTTTCTTGAAGAAGGGTCATTAGATTCATCAAAGATAACATGTATTGACTCTTCTATGACTAGAGTTCTCTTGTTAAATATTCTATATGCTTTGCTTGATGAAGAATATCCAAGAAAAATAGCTTCATCTGATTTTGAATCAAATTTTTCCAAGTTGTACTTACCATTATTTAGAACAAAACAGATGCAACCAAAAATATGAAAGTATAAAAGATTTGGTTTCTTATTTTTCAAAAGTTCATAAGGAGTTTTCTTTAGAATTGACCTAATAGTAACTCTATTAAGAACATGACAAGCTGTATTTATAGTTTCAGCCCAAAAATACTTAGGTAAGTCGCTTTCACATAACATTGTTCTAGCCATTTCAGTAAGAGTTCTATTCTTTCTTTCTACAACACCATTTTGTTGTGGTGTTCTTGGTGCAGAAAAGTTATGATCAATATCATTTTCAATGCAGAAATTTTCAAAGTCATGATTTTCAAATTCAGTTCCATGATCACTTCTAATCTTGACAGTTTTCAATTCATATTCATTTGAAATCTTTTTATACAGTTTAGTAAAAGCTGAAAATGCTTCACTTTTTTATGCTAAGAATAAAACCCATGTATACCTAGAAAAATCATCCACAATGACAAAGCCATAAAGTTTTCCACCTAGACTTACAGTTCTAGTTGGTCCAAATAAGTCCATTTGCAGAAGCTCTAAGGGTCTATTTGTGGAGACAATATTTTTAGATTTGAAAGAAGTTCTGGTCTGTTTTCCTAGTTGACATGCAGAGCAGATTTTATCCTTTTCACATGATAATTTTGGCAAGCCGAAAACAAGTTCTTTTCGAATAAGTTTTGAAATTAAGTTCATGCTTGCATAAGCTAATTTTCGATGACATAACCAGCTAGCTTCACTGTTTTTGGTTTTCATAGCTACCAAACAGTCCATGTTTTTCATGAGTATTTGATCTAAGTCAACCAAATACACATTTCCATGTCTATGTCCAGTAAATATTACACCACTATTATTAGACTTGAAACTAAGCACAAAGATGATTCAAAAGTCACAATATATCCTTTATCATAGAATTGACTAATGCCTAGCAAATTATGTTTTAATCCATCTACCAATAAAATATTTTCAATAAAAGTAGTTGGAGTAATCCGAATGTTACTAATACCAATGATTTTGCCTTTTCCATTATCATCAAAGGTAACCATTCCTCAATCTTTCTTTTTGAGGGACATGAATTGGGATTCATCCCCTATCATGTGTCTAGAGTACCCACTATCCAAATACCATTTTCTGTTTGATGCTTGGTATGCTAGACACACCTGCAAAACAGAAATTTAATTCTTTATCTTTGGTACCCAAGCTTCCTTAGGTCCTTGAATGTTAGCAATGATGGTTCCCTTCGGAACCCATACCTTCCTAATTGAGACATTACTTACAAGTTTTTGGCTTTTAGGATTACATGCAGTGTATTCTTGTTTCAGTTTGTCTAACTTAAACAGTACAAATTTTGTTGGAAATTGTATCCTAAATGTCAATCGTCAGCATGTTGATGATTGAATTTTGTAAATGAATTGACAAATTAATAAAGTGTTATTTGGCATTATTCATCATTTCATCTTCAAATGAACTCTTATATGATGAAGTCCTTAGGAATTATGTTATGATAAAGGAGGATTTATTCTTAAGTCCTTAAAACTGTTCGCGATCAAATGATATGCTGTTACTAGGACGACAGCATTATCGAGATTAGGTCGTTGTGTGACATATACGTTGGTTGTCCTCTTAACCAAGGAGTGTGGAGACATTAATATGTCACACAGGTGAAGTGTAGGAGTACATTTTACTGAACGTGACCAATTTCGGAATGCTCTACTGTCAAGAGATGTTCCGAGTGGATATGGGTATAAGTTTGGCCCTCTGACCTGAGACCGCAACCTGTGACTAGCAAGCAACTCACTATACTTTGGTACCGAACTACCTGAATTTTTAATTCAATGACGGAAGGTCACTGGGTGCAGTCAAGTACTTGCGTAGTCAGTTGTGAGTCGAGATGGAATTGACCCCTCCTAGAAACAGGAGATAATATCTTGTGATTAATTTAGCAAAACCTTGGCTAGGATAATCCCAGTGAGGAGTCACGGAATATCTAAAGTTAATCACATAATGGATGTACTAATTATAGGGTTGACAGTGAGCTCTAAGTCATCCTGGCATTAGGAGTCAAAGGGATTGAATTATACAGTAACCATAGTCCAGGGTTCCAGAATATTTGCTTCGCATATATTCGGCCTATTCGGACGTCGGGTACCATTAATAGATGGTCACATCGATTAGTATAGGAAGACGTTCCTATACTACCGGCTTAGGTTCGAACCTATGAGGTCACATGCATAGAAGTTTCTAGGTTGATTAAATGGCTGATTGATGATTAAGAATCATTCAGGGGTAATTTGGTCAATTCGATTGATAAATTATCCTAAGCAAAAGTTGCATTAAAATAATTATTGAATTATTGGAGGATTAATTAGTAATTAGATTGCTAATGAACTCAATTTGATTGAGTAATTGGGCTTAGGTTGAGCCAAATTGAATAGGATTCAATTTGGGCTACATTAGGGTTTGACCTAATTGGATTGAGTTCAACCCAAGTAGATTGAGCTTGACCCAATTAATGGGACTTGACCCAATTGGATTGGGCTTTATCCAAATTAATTAGAAGACCTTATTTGATGAGAATTATGAGTCCAAATAATCAGAATTGGATAAGAAGAAGAATCCCTAAATTTTAGGAACCCATTCTTCTTGGAGAAGAATGACACCTTGATTTATCCCCAATATTTTCCATGCCTATCCTCTTTATTTTTGGCCAAAAATTTGCGTGAGAAGAGAGAAGGTGTGGGGCTATATTTCTTATAAAATTGACGCCTCAAATCTTCCTAAAAAGATTTAGATGAATTTTCTAATTTGTAGGGATTGCATGGCGCATGAAAAAGGGTGGTCTGCGGCTGAACTTTGGAAGCATGAATTCCTATCTTTTAGGGATCCAAAATGCACAAAATTTGGATATGTTTATCTCTATTAGCTGCTAAATCACCAATGATTCCGGCATAATCCTATGTGTTCTTATAATGCTGATTTCTAGATTTGATCTTATAAGCATGCACGAATTAAATTGTTTGATTCGATTTTTCCGCTGCATTTTTGAAACTTAAAAAGAACTATGTATGGCTTGATCTCCCTTGTGAAGGGGTACGTAGGCAACCCGATCAAGTTCAGCCATGGTTTTAAAAAAAAAAGAATTCATCATGCTTAACACCGAAGAACCTAGGATTCACTTTCAGTGGTATCAGAGCGAGGTTCATGTTTAAACTTTTATGTTTTAATTTTTGTAATTAAATATGAAATCATGAACATGCTTAGATTAGATCTAAAGTGTTTTTTATGATTGATTTAATTGCTGATTATGCATGATTAACTAGATCTGAAATTTTGAATGCATATAATGCATGTTTGTGTTAAGATTTGTAACATAAACAAATCTGAAATCATAATATTATTTAGATTAGATCTAAATTAAATTTATGATTTAATTGATCTCTGATTTTAAAGAACAAATCAGATCTAAAAATTAAAAAAAATTATTACATAAGATGTATGTTGTTTGAATTAATTCATGTAGTTTTGTATATGTGATGCATCAACATAAAACATAATGACTTAAATATGAATTAAATCTGATTATATATGATTAATTACAAATACTCAGATCTGAAAATGAGTTTTAAGAACTGAAAGATTGTAATTAATATGTAATTAAAAAGAAATATGCAATGATCAAAACTTTCATAAGTCTAAACTTAATTGAGAATTAAGTGTTATGAAATAGAATTGTAACTCAATTAATTGATATTGCATAATTCTTGGGGCATTTGGGTTAGCTTGAATCAAGTTCTTAGGATTGGGTTAGACCTAAGGTTAGAATCATTCATGGACTAATAAAATTAATTGATCAAATCTAATTAAGTAGTAACTAGATTAGGTCAAAATTCTAGGTCAATTTACAATAGTTGTAAATGGATCAAATCCATGTCTTTGATTAGACTAAGATGGAACTTGATTTAGATTCAGAGGTAGAGCCCGAGTCATTTGAGTGATCAATTCGAAATTGATTAACTAGTCGGTGTCTAAGGTAAGTTTGGCAGACTCGATCGGTGGTTTTTAATTGCGAGCTACTCGCACTATTTCGTCTTTGTCGAGTTAATAGCATATCCCTTCCACCGATCTCACTTACCTGGCCGACATGGTCAATCATATTTTGATTGGATCACTTAATGATTCGAGTTAGCCCATGCCTATAAGAAAAATTAGTTTGACTGATCTAGATGCCTTCTTAACCGGTTTGAGTCTAATCTGATTTGGTGAAGTCAGTGGAAGAAATTAGACTAACCGGATCTTCTTATCTATCCTATTATGAAATCCTCTAAAATTATTAGGTCATTAAAATGAAATGGTTATGGGGATAACTAGGTTATAGCCTCCCATTAAGTTGGGTGATAATGGGTCCAATGTTTTGATAATTATTGGAGGCACGACACACCTGGTACTTATCAAGCATTGGAATTGTCATTTAATATATGATGAGTTGAGTGTATCTTCAATAGGCGGTCAGGTGAGCCGAGCCATACTCGGACTTGGTCATCTATTATTTGATTAGACTGAACCCTATCATTTAATGGTTGGATCTAACTAGGGTATTCATTGGAGGTGCCACACGCCTGCCGAAGAACCTAGGACAAAATCATCACTAGAAGTTGCTTGGTGAAGAAATTGGTTAAGAATCTACCAATAGATGCATATGGGCTGGCCGAGCCACACTCGGGCCTATATGCGATCTATTGGGTTCTAGTGCCCACTAAAGAATTAAGAGTAATTTTTTGAATTGGAGGTAGAGGCTACCAATTTGTATAAAATAGTGGAAGTATCTTTAGACTAAAGTCCAAGTCTTCTGTGTTTAGTCAATTTATATACTAATAGCCAAATTTTCTTTTATGCAGAAATGGCCACAAGTTTGTCATTTCGCTCATTATTGGATAATGACAAGTTGACTGGTCCCAACTACAATAATTGGTATAGAAAACTGAAAATTGTGCTAGAGCATGAATGGATCCTTTATGTGATAACGGATCTGGCACCTGAGCAGCCCGTTGCTAATGCATGGGGTACGGTCAGAGATATTTATCAGAAGTGGCTCAGTGATCGTATCACTGTCCGTTGCATTATGCTCGCTGCAATGAATGATGAGTTTAGTAGGTGTTTTGAGAATGCGCAGCCGGAAGACATCATTCAAGTGTTGAATGAATCATTCGGTGTTCCCGACGACGTTGAGAGGCACAAAACCAGTTGTGCCATCTTCAGCGCCCGAATGAAAGATGGGACCTCAGTAACTGATCATATATTGTATATGATTGAGTTGATCGAGCGTCTAAGCTCTCTTGGCTTTCCCCTTCATGATCAATTGGGGAAGGATGCCATACTAAACTCATTGCCTGGATCATACCATCCCTTTCTCACTCATTTTCGTATGACGAAACCTGTAGTGAACTATCACCAATTGTTGGGGTTACTACAGACGTTTGAGAATGATCACCAACTTCTGAAGAAGATGGTGAATTTAGTGGGAGGTTCGTCCAGAGGTCGTGGCACCTTTGAGAAGGGGAAGAAGAAAAATAAGAATCAAAAGAAAAAGGTGCAAAATACTCAGCATAGTCAGACCAAAAAGATTAAGGATGACTAGAGTTAGGCAGAATGCTTCTATTGTAAGAAGCAGGGGCATTGGAAGAGGAATTGTCCTCAGTACCATGCCTCACTTGACCCGAACAGGCCAAGCAAGAGAAAAGGGCAATCAGTTGCTGATCAAGGTATTTATATGATAACACCTTGTAATTTCTCTATATGTGATAATTCGACCTGAGTATTAGATACTGGAAGTCCATTTAATATATGCAATTCGTTGCAAGAACTTCAGGTCAATGAGAGATTTGAAAACAGCGAGAGATTCCTGAATGTTGGAGATGGAAGATCTGTTCCAATTCTAGCTTTAGGAAATCTCAAACTTGTTTTCAATTCTCATGTAGTTGTCTTGAGTGATCACTATTGTCCTACGTTCTTATTGAATGTAATTTCCGTAGGCCTTTTGGCCATGAACGGTTATGAAATTTCAATAAAGAAATGTTCTTGTGATATCATTATGAATGGTGTTACTGTAATGAATGAACAATTGAGTAATAGGATTTACATATTATCACAGCCTGTTAATGTAATGTACAAGTCAAGTAAGCTCCCTAGAATAGATAATGTCGCGGATGTCTACCTTTGGCATCATAGGCTAGGTCATATTAACAAGAACAGGATGAACAGGTTAAGTAAAGAGGGAATCCTCAATGTTAATGATTGTGAATCATTGACAACCTGCGAGTCATGTCTCTTGGTAAGATGACCAAATCACCTTTTACCGGAAAAGGTGAACAAGCCAGTGACTTATTGACCCTTGTACATTCTGATGTATGTGGACCAATGAGCACAGATGGTAGGGGTGGGTATTCATATTTCATTACGTTTACAGACAACCTTTCGAGGTATGGTTATGTCTATTTAATGAGACATAAATTTGAAGCATTTGAAATGTTCAAATTATATCATAATGAAGTAGAAAAACAAACTGGAAAGAGTATTAAAACTCTTCGATCAGATCGAGGAGGCGAATACCTTTCCAATGAGTTTTTAACATATCTAGAAGATAATGGGATTCTCTTCCAATGGACTTCTCCTGGTACACCACAGTATAACGGTGTATCAGAAAGGAGAAATCGAACCTTATTAGATATGGTTCGATCCATGATGGGGTTTGCAAGTCTGCCCATATCATCTTGGGGATATGCACTTGAGTCAGCCTGCTACATTCTAAATAAGGTTCCAAGTAAGTCTGTAAATAAAACACCACATGAGATGTGGACTGGACGTAAGCCGATGCTCTCTCACCTTAGGGTTTGGGGGTGTCCGGCGTACGTCAAACATTTGAAACAGACAAACTTGAACCCAAGTTTGACAAATATTTCTTTGTTGGTTACCTTAAAGAAACTAAAAGATATTACTTCTACTTTGCTGAAGAACAAAAGTTGTTCGTAAGCAATAGAGCTGTATTCTTAGAGAAGGAATTCCTTGGAGAAGGAAGTCAAAGCTCTAATGTTGAGCAGCCCGTTGCTAATGCATGGGGTACGGTCAGAGATATTTATCAGAAGTGGCTCAGTGATCGTATCACTGTCTGTTGCATTATGCTCGCTGCAATGAATGATGAGTTTAGTAGGTGTTTTAAGAATGCGCAGCTGGAAGACATCATTCAAGTGTTGAATGAATCATTCGGTGTTCCCGACGACGTTGAGAGGCACAAAACCAGTTGTGCCATCTTCAGCGCCCGAATGAAAGATGGGACCTCGGTAACTGATCATATATTGTATATGATTGAGTTGATCGAGCGTCTAAGCTCTCTTGGCTTTCCCCTTCATGATCAATTGGGGAAGGATGCCATACTAAACTCATTGCCTGGATCATACCATCCCTTTCTCACTCATTTTCGTATGACGAAACCTGTAGTGAATTATCACCAATTGTTGGGGTTACTACAGACGTTTGAGAATGATCACCAACTTCTGAAGAAGATGGTGAATTTAGTGGGAGGTTCGTCTAGAGGTCGTGGCACCTTTGAGAAGGGGAAGAAGAAAAATAAGAATCAAAAGAAAAAGGTGCAAAATACTCAGCATAGTCAGACCAAAAAGATTAAGGATGACTAGAGTTAGGCAGAATGCTTCTATTGTAAGAAGCAGGGGCATTGGAAGAGGAATTGTCCTCAGTACCATGCCTCACTTGACCCAAACAGGCCAAGCAAGAGAAAAGGGCAATCAGTTGCTGATGAAGGTATTTATATGATAACACCTTGTAATTTCTCTATATGTGATAATTCGACCTGGGTATTAGATACTGGAAGTCCATTTAATATATGCAATTCGTTGCAAGAACTTCAGGTCAATGAGAGATTTGAAAATAGCGAGAGATTCCTGAATGTTGGAGATGGAAGATCTGTTCCAATTCTAGCTTTAGGAAATCTCAAACTTGTTTTCAATTCTCATGTAGTTGTCTTGAGTGATTGTCACTATTGTCCTACGTTCTTATTGAATGTAATTTCCGTAGGCCTTTTGGCCATGAACGGTTATGAAATTTCAATAAAAAAATATTCTTGTGATATCATTATGAATGGTGTTACTGTAATGAATGGACAATTGAGTAATAGGATTTACATATTATCACAGCCTGTTAATGTAATGTACAAGTCAAGTAAGCTCCCTAGAATAGATAATGTCACGGATGTCTATCTTTGGCATCATAGGCTAGGTCATATTAACAAGAACAGGATGAACAGGTTAAGTAAAGAGGGAATCCTCAATGTTAATGATTGTGAATCATTGACAACCTGCGAGTCATGTCTCTTGGTAAGATGACCAAATCACCTTTTACCGGAAAAGGTGAACAAGCCAGTGACTTATTGACCCTTGTACATTCTGATGTATGTGGGCCAATGAGCACAGATGATAGGGGTGGGTATTCATATTTCATTACGTTTACAGACAACCTTTCGAGGTATGGTTATGTCTATTTAATGAGACATAAATTTGAAGCATTTGAAATGTTCAAATTATATCATAATGAAGTAGAAAAACAAACTGGAAAGAGTATTAAAACTCTTCGATCAGATCGAGTAAGCGAATACCTTTCCAATGAGTTTTTGACATATCTAGGAGAGAATGGAATTCTCTTCCAATAGACTCCTTCTGGTACACCACAGTATAACGGTGTAACAGAAAGGAGAAATCGAACCCTATTAGATATGGTTCGATCCATGATGGGGTTTGCAAGTCTGCCCTTATCATCTTGGGGATATGCACTTGAGTCAGCCTGCTACATTCTAAATAAGGTTCGAAGTAAGTCTGTAAATAAAACACCACATGAGATGTGGACTGGACGTAAGCCGATGCTCTCTCACCTTAGGGTTTGGGGGTGTCCGGCGTATGTCAAACATTTGAAACAGACAAACTTGAACCCAAGTTTGACAAATATTTCTTTGTTGGTTACCTTAAAGAAACTAAAAGATATTACTTCTACTTTGCTGAAGAACAAAAGTTGTTCGTAAGCAATAGAGCTGTATTCTTAGAGAAGGAATTCCTTGGAGAAGGAAGTCCAAGCTCTAATGTTGAGCTTAGGGAAGTTCAACATGTAGGAGACCTGACACCATCTACTGAATCAGTTGAGTCGTATTTAATTAGATCAGATCCAGAACCCATCTTAGATGCACCATTAAAGCGATCAGGTAGAGTACCACGTCAGCCAGACAGATACTACAGTTTCTTAGTCCGGGACGGAGATCCGGTCGAGCTTGATGAAAACGACGAGGATCTGATCATATATATGGATGCAATGCAGAGGAATGACTCTGATAAATGGCTAGGAGCCTTGCAATCCGAATTGGAATCCATGAAGGTCAATGATGTATGGACATTGGTTGACTCACCTGAAGGGATTAAACCCATTGGGTGTAAGTGGATTTTCAAAAGAAAACGGGGCACAGATGGAAAGCTAGAGACCTTTAAAGCCCGTCTGGTTGCCAAGGGATATCGCTAATGTTATGGTATTGACTATGACGAGACATTTTCACCCGCGGCAATGCTCAAGTCCATTCGGATTATGCTTGCGATTGCAGCACACTTAGATTATGAAATCTGGCAAATGGATGTAAAGACCATTTTTCTAAATGGAGATTTAGAAGAGGAGGTGTATATGATGCAACCTGAAGGTTTTATATCTGCAGATGAGTCTAAGGTGTGCAAACTTCAAAAATCCATTTATGGATTAAAGCAAGTTTCACGGAGTTGGAACATACGATTTGATAAGGTGATCAAATCATATGGCTTCATTAAGAATGAAGAGGAACCTTGCATTTATAAATGGGCAAATAGTTCAGTTATTATTTATCTGGTTTTGTATGTGGATGACATTCTTCTAATAGGGAATGACATTCCTGCATTACAAGGAATAAAGGTTTGGCTATCATCTCAATTTGCCATGAAGGATTTGGGAGAAGCATCTTACATCCTAGGGATGAAGATCTATAGAGATAGATCTAGAAAATTGCTTGGATTATCCCAATCTACGTACATTGATACTATGCTGAAGAAGTCCAACATGATTAATTCCAAGAAAGGCTATCTTCCAATAGGCCATGGAATTAACCTCTCTAAGGAGGATTGTCTGACAACTCCTCAAGAAAGAGAGAGTATGGATAGAATTCCATATACTTCAGCAATGGGACTATAATGTACGCTATGACATGTACTAGACCAGATGTGGCATACGCACTAGGAGTAGTGAGTAGATACCAGTCTGATCCAGGTAGCAACCACTGGAAGGTTGTAAAAATCATCCTTAAGTATTTGAGAAATACTAAGGACCAGTGGCTTGTCTATGGTGATTCTGACTTGAAACTTGAGGGTTATACTGATTCCAGTTTCCAGTCAGATCGAGATGATAGCAAGAGCGTGTCGGATTATATCTTTACTCTTAAGGGTGGTACCATCTGCTGGAAGAGTTCCAAGCAGCACACAGTGGCAGATTCTACAGAAAATTGATACAAAAGAAAATATGGCTGACCCATTTACCAAAGTCCTCGGCATCAAAGAGTTCAACGAACACAAGTCGAAGATGGGTATTAGATACTATGCCGATTGGCTTTAGGCTAAGTGGGAGTTGTTGGGAATTGTATCCTAAATGTCAATCGTCAGCATGTTGATGATTGAATTTTGTAAATGAATTGACAAATTAATAAAGTGTTATTTGGCATTATTCATCATTTCATCTTCAAATGAACTCTTATATGATGAAGTCCTTAGGAATTATGTTATGATAAAGGAGGATTTATCTTTAAGTCCTTAAAACTGTTCGCGATCAAATGATATGCTGTTACTAGGACGACAGCATTATCGAGATTAGGTCATTGTGTGACATATATATTGGTTGTCCTCTTAACCAAGGAGTGTGGAGACACTGATATGTCACACAGGTGAAGTGTAGAAGTACATTTCACTGAACGTGACTGTTGCCCAAGGTGACAAGCCAAGAGGGGGGGGTGAATTGGTTTCTTCTTTTCTTTAGTGCTTTTAAAACTTTCTTAGTTAACTGCGATGGATGCTTACTTAGGTTATTAGAGTGAGTTAAACTAATGCAAGAATAGAAAGTAAAGCAAGAGAGAATGAAAGCACAAACACAATCCAAACACAACAATATATAGTGGTTCGGTGCTCTCCTTAGCACCTACGTCCACTCCCCAAGCGTACCCTTGGGAATTCACTATAATCTCGCGGATTACAGTTGGATTGTTTTCCGGGCTCACAATCCAAAAACCTTGTTGGTTTTACGGGATCACCAACGAACCTATACAACTTTGGTTTTCCGGGTTCACCAAAAACCTTGTTGGTTTTGCGGGCTTACCAACGAACCTTTACAACTTTGGTTTTCCGGGTTTACCAAAAACCTTTGTTGGTTTTGCGGGCTCACCAACGAACCTTTACAAAGTTTTCAATCAAATGAAAAGAAAAGATTTAAACTCCTAAATGAGCATATAGAACAATATGAGCAATGAAGAAGAGTTAGAAAGAAATTATCGCTTTGAAGTCGCTTGGCTCTTCTTTGTCAAGGAAGCTTCACTCTTCAATGGGGGAAGGAGCTCTTGATGCCTCTTTGAATCTGCTCAATCCCTTTCTTTGATTTTTGAATGAAGCTCTTGATGAAGAAGATTAGGGCTCTTTGGTTTTCTTGTGTATACTTTGATTTCCCACTCAAAAGTTATTTATTCTGATGAATAGTGCCCTTTTAAATAGTTTTCAACCTTCCTTGGACAAGCCCCATTGGTCAGATTTGAAAAACTAGCCGTTACATGCCTTGGGAAGGACAAAAAGTACATCTGCAGAACTAGCCGTTACTGTTCAGCCCGTGTTTGGGTCGGCTCAACCTGTCCTTGGGTCGACCCAACATGGCCTTGGGTCGACTCAAACATTCCTTGGGTCGACCCTCTCAGAGAACACAGAAACATGAATTTCAAACTTCCTTCACTTGGGTCGACCCAACCATTCTTTGGGTCGACTCAAAGTTCACTTGGGTCGACTCAACTTCTTCTTGGGTCGACCCTCTCAGTAATTTCAGAGAGCCATTTTCTGTCTGTCTTTCTGTCTTCCATTTGGGTCGACCCTCTCAGGGTTTGGGTCGACTCAAAGTTCACTTGGGTCGACTCAACTTCTTCTTGGGTCGACCCTCTCAGTAATTTCAGAGAACCATTTTCTGTCTGTCTTTCTGTCTTGCCTTTGGGTCGACCCTCTCAGGGTTTGGGTCGACTCAAGCTTGGGTCGACTCAACCACTGTGTGGGTCGACCCTCTCAGTAAATCCAGAGAGCATTTTTCCTTTGCATTTTGAGGTTCTTTGGAGGTTGGGTCGACTCATGCCTACCTTGGGTCGACCCAACTCACTGTTCATTTGTGCTGTTTTTGCATGAGTGTGCCAGATGATTCCTTTAAGTCCCGGGGTTGACCCAATCAACCTATGGGTCGACTCAATTCACACTTTGCTGCATTCTCAAGATTAGATCCATCCAAATGAACAAGACCATATATATATTTTCAATTAAACAAATATACTGAGAGTAATGAACTTATAAATGAAGTATCAATTTAACTTATAGCAAGCTCTAGATAATTGCTTGTTAATCATCAAAATAACACTATCATCCTCAATCTCCCCCTTTTTGATGATTACAAAATAAAGAGTATAAGCCTATTGATACTTGTCTTTAAAATCAGTTTATAAAAGAAATTGAATTTCTGAATTTCAGCTTTTCATATATATAAGTGAAATCTCCCCCTATATTATTCAAAATTTGCCAATTTGACTTTTTGAATGGCTCCCCCTTTCATTTATAATTCATTAGCAATGAAACTTCAAAAATTTGAGATAAAATATGAGTTTCAGCTTATGTATCGGGGTGAGAGAGGAGCGTGCCAAATTTTGAATTTATATGTGCCAAATTCTGAATTATGATAGAAATTTTTGATTTGATGGTTTTCATTGTTACAAATTGCTCCCCCTTAGATATATAAGCTCTCTTATATGATTTTCAATTTGTTTGCCCATTTATTTCTCTTTTTTCTTCTTTTCATAACTTCTTTACTCACTCTTTCTCACAAAATTAATATTTTTGTTTTTAAACACTATCTTTGCTTCTCCCAAAATCAATACTCTTTCTTTTCTCGAAGTGAATACTCTATCTTTTCTTCTCCCCCTTTATATACTCTTTTCTTCTCGTTTCCTTTATATACTCTTTCCTTCTCTTCTCCCCCTTTTTGTTATCATCAAAAAAACATATATATGGGAAAAGATGCAATAAAGAACAAACTTCAGACTTCATTGATCAAAATAGGAACATTTTCATACAATAATGCCCAAAATAAAGATAAGTACAATGTTCCTCAATCAAGATTTAAAGATATAAGGCAAAAGCAAAATACATATGAGAAAAAGCAAGATACATATGAGAACTAGATTTCTAGCCTAGGCTCTAAACATAGATACTAAGATCAGCCTAGGAGGAATCTAATGGCTGGGATCTAGTCCTCATCCTCCTAGCATACGTGGCGAGGGGAGGTCGAGCCTGGTGAGACTGAGTCTGGCGTGGAGCACGTCGAGCTGGATGACTTTGTGCCGATATCTCTGACTCAGCAGCCTGTGGCACAGATGGTCCATGTGTCTCCCTCTCTCTCCGGAGTGCTCCAATCTGCTGCCTCAGATCACTGATATCAGCAGACATGACATCCAACCGGGCGTCTAATCGGCTCGTGAGCCCGTCAGTAATAGTCCTCGCCTGAGCTGACATGAGCTCTGTCATCCTGCTCCAGAAGTCATCCGTATCTGTCGGAGGAGCAGATGACGATGGTCCAGCCTCTGAGGGTGCAGTAGGATGATCCATAGGCTCCTCATCCTCACCCTCTGGTGCCTCTCCCTCTGGTGCTTCACCCTGAATGCCTGCACCAGTATGTATCCACTGCCCGTTCACTTTCTCATAACCCATGCGTATGAGTGACCGTGCAGTGTACGTGTCTGTGGGTTGCAGATTCTTGAATGCTTCCTCCTCGAGAGGTAACCCGTGCTGACGGAAGATCAATGTAAGTATCATGCCATAAGGCAATGATACCCTGTTGCTGCTTATTACCTTTCTCATTTGCCTCAATATCATGGCCGGAAGATTTAGGGGAATCCCCCTAATCATGCACTCCATAACTGCAAGATCTCGTTCTGAGATGAGATCGAATCTCCCGGTCTTCGGAAATAAAATTCTATTTATCATATTAAGCAACAACCTCATCTCGGCGGAAAGAGAACTAGCTATTACCTTCTGAGAGAAATCGAAGTTCTCATTTTCCATGATCAGCTGAAGAGCTCTCATTTTGTTATCTGATCTTTCCGGAATAGCTCCCGTGCAAGGTAGGTGTAGAAGCTCACTCAAGCTCTCCTCGGATACACGGATCCGAACCCCTCTAACATCTGAAACAAGCCCTCCCATACCAGTCTTGAGGAAGGCGTAGAATTCTTGGACTAACCCGGGGTATATCACCACATCAAGGGAGCAAAGATACTCCCATCCTTGTCTTTGGATCCATTCCCAAATTCGAAATCCTTCTTGGTTGAAAAACTCCGAATGGATCCTTCTTCCGGTAGTAACCGGCCTCCCCGCAAATCTTGCAAGGAGCACTGAGGGGGAAGGAGGAGGAGGGACCTCCGCACGTGCCTCACGCGGTGGAGACACGGGAGAAGACTCGGTAGGGGCGCCTTTCCTCTTGTTGGACTCGGCTCACTCTTCCGGATCTTTTGGCTACGGCTCGTTTGGGACCCATTTCTCCAAGATCTTAAAGAAATCTACTGTTTGGAGGAGTCTAGTGGAGATTGGAGAGTGGGGACAAGGATTTTCGGAAGAAGACAAAGGGCAAACAGTGCCCTAGATGAGCTCTCGGGCCCCCTTTTAACAGTGGGGTCCCGACGTTGGGTCGACTCAAGAATTTTCTTGGGTCGACTCAACGTTGGGTCGACCCTTGTTTTGGGTTGGGTCGACCCAAGTGCAGAACTTGGTTTTCTCTCCCTTTTTGCTTCTAAAAAGTTTTCCTCGCTTTTAATCCTTATAAGCTCCTTATGGGACATTGATACATGAGTGAGAAATTTATAGACAACAAATTTGACTCATGTTTCATGGGATTTTTGAAGTTAGAAGAATGTATCATGAGACTACTAACTTCCTTTCATATTCATTCAATAAAAGGATCACATATACCTAATTCCCTTCTGAGCATACAGAATCTATCTTCACTCAGTGGTTTTGTGAATATATTGGCCAATTGTTTTTCCGTGCATATATGCTCAATGCATACATTTCCATTTTGCACATGATCCCTAATGAAATGGTACCTTATTTCTATGTGTTTGGCCTTAGAGTGCTGAACTGGATTTTTAGTGAGATTGATAGCACTCGTATTGTCACACTTAATAGGAATATTTTCTAGTTTAACACCATAGTCCTCTAGTTGTTGCTTGAGCCATAATACTTGAGCACAACAGCTACCAGCAGCTATGTATTCAGCTTCGGCTGTGGATAGTGCTACTGAATTCTGCTTTTTATTAAACCATGATACTAAATTGTTTCCTAAGAATTGGCATGTGCCACTTGTGCTCTTTCTATCTAATTTGCATCCGGCAAAATCTGCATCTGAGTATGCGAGCAAATCTAGACATGAGTCTCTCGAGTACCATAATCCAATGGTAGTGGTTCCTCTTAAATATCTAAGGATCCTCTTAACTGCACTTAAATGTGACTCCTTAGGATCCGATTGATATCTAGCACATATCCCTACACTAAATACAATGTCGGGTCTACTAGCCGTAAGATAGAGCAAGGATCCAATTAGTCCTCTATAGAGCTTAATATCTACACTTTTCCCTTTTTCATCCTTGTCTAGCTTATTAGTGGGATTCATTGGAGTGCCAATTCCCTTATGATTTTCATTACCAAACTTCTTCAGTATTTCCCTTGTATACTTAGTTTGATGAATGAAAATACCTTCTTTGGTTTGTTTGATTTGTAATCCTAAAAAGAAGCTTAATTCTCCCATCAAACTCATCTCAAATTCTCCATGCATTAAATCAGCAAATTCTTTGCATAGAGTATCGTTAGTGGCACCAAAGATTATGTCATCTACATATATTTGTACCACTAGTAGATTTTTGTCCTTTCTTTTGAGAAATAGAGTTTTATCTACATTTCCTCTACAAAAGTCATTATCAATGAGAAACTTACTTAGTCTATCATACCAAGCCCTAGGTGCTTGCTTTAATCCATATAATGCCTTATGCAATTTAAACACATGATTTGGTAATTCATGATTTTCAAATCCTGGAGGTTGTTCTACATATACTTCCTCTTCAATAATACCATTTAAAAATGCACTCTTCACATCCATTTGATATAATTTAAAGTCCATAAAGCATGCAAATGCTAGAAGTAATCTTATAGCTTCTAATCTAGCTACAGGAGCAAACGTCTCATCATAATCTATTCCTTCTTCCTGATTGTATCCTTTAGCTACAAGTCTAGCCTTATTTCTTATAACTACTCCATTTTCATCTAATTTATTTCTAAATACCCATTTTGTTCCAATTACTGAATTATGCTTTGGTCTTTCAGTTAATGTCCATACATTACTTCTTTTAAATTGATTTAATTCCTCTTGCATGGCATTTATCCAGTTAGTATCTTTTTCAGCTTCTTCATAAGTTTTAGGTTCTAATTGTGAAACAAAAGCAAGATAATCATTTAAATTCCTAAGAGAAGATCGAGTTCTTACCCCTTGAGATGGATCACCAATAATTAAGTCTTTGGGATGTCCATGTGCATACCTCCATTCTTTTGGCACGTCTTGGGGTTGTGGTGGCAGGCAATCTTCTCCCTTATCTTGATTTGGCACGTCATCTATATTCAACTTTTCAAAGTCTATAATTCCTGTATCATCATCAACAATACTTTCTTTCCTAGCAGACTCACTATCAGACTCATCAAATATAATATTGACCGACTCTTCCACTACTAAGGTTCTTTTGTTGAATACTCTGTATGCCTTGCTAGATGTGGAGTATCCTAAGAAGATACCTTCATCTGACTTGGCATCAAATTTACTTAAGTCCTCCTTGCCATTATTTAAGATAAAACATCTACATCCAAATGCTTTAAAATATTTTGCAGTTGGTTTCCTATTGTTCCAAAGTTCATAAGGAGTTTTCTTAGTTATAGGTCGTATTAAGACTCGATTTAGAATATGGCAAGAAGTGTTTATAGCTTCAGCCCAAAAGTACTTTGGAAGATTTGACTCGCACAACATTGTGCGTGCCATTTCTGCCAATGTCCTATTTTTCCTTTCAACAACCCCATTTTGTTGAGGCGTTCTAGGTGCTGAAAATTGATGTGATATTCCATTTTTAGTGCAGAATTCCTCGAAGTGTTGATTTTCAAATTCCGTGCCATGATCACTTCGAATTGCTACCAATGTGAGTTTCTTTTCATTTATGATTTTATTGTATAGTTTCAAAAATTCTGAAAATGCTTCATTCTTATGTGCCAAAAATAAAACCCATGTGTACCTTGAAAAATCATCTACAATAACTAGTCCATACTTCTTCCCTCCTAGACTTGTAGTTCTAGTAGGTCCAAATAAATCCATATGTATGAGTTCAAATGGTCTAGTTGTTGAGACTACATTTTTCGATTTGAAGGATGACTTAGTTTGTTTTCCCAATGAACATGGTCCACATATTTTGTCTTTTTCAAAAGTCAATTTTGGCACATCTTTTATTAACTCCTTCTTAACTAGTTTTGATATTAATTCCATACTAGCATGTCCTAGTCTTTGATGCCAAAGCCAACTAGTTTCATTTTTCTTTTCTTCATTAGTAATTAAGCATAAACCATTTTTCTTGCCTAATTCTTGAAGATCTACTAAATAAATATTCCTTTGCCTTTGTCCTACAAGTACAATACTATTATCTTTAGGATTTGTGATTATACATACAGATGCTTCAAATGTAACTTTAAATCCTTTATCACAAAACTGACTTATGCTAAGAAGATTATGTTTCAAACCTTTAACTAATAAGACATTTTCTATAAAAACAGATGGAGCAATGAAAATTTTACCCTTTCCAATGATATACCCTTTACCATTGTCTCCATAGGTTACTACTCCACCATTCTTTGGTTCCAAGGTGACAAATTGATCTTCGTCACCAGTCATGTGTCTTGAACACCCGCTATCTAGATACCAACGTTTTTCAACTTTGTCAGCTGCAAGACACACCTGCAATCAAAATCAAGAAGAAACTTTAGGTACCCAAACTAAGTTGGGTCCTTTAGGGTTAGTACTCCATGTTCCTTTTGGAACCCAAACTTTTTTGAATTTTATCTTTTGATTATTACTTGATTTGTTTTGACTAGACTTTCTAAAGTTACATTCATATGCTCTATGTCCTAACTTATTGCAATAATAACAAGTAATATTTTCATTTTTAGCTTTTACAAAAATATTCTTTAATAATTTTTGTTTCCTATTTGTTTTATATCCTAAACCGGCCTTATCATATACAGCTTTTTGGCTATCAAGAATCAAATTTAATTTGGTAGAACTAAGAGTAAATTTATCTACCAAAGTTTTATATTTTTCAGCATCTTCTTTTAACTTAATATTTTCAGCAATTAAGTTCTTGGTTTCATTTTCAAGTTTCCTACTTAATGTTTCGTAGTTATGAGACAGTTTTATCTTATCTTTAATGAGAGATTGATTTTCTTCTTTTAGAGCTTTGTTTTTATTAATTACCTTTTTATGTTCTTCCATGAGTTCTAAAAATGCATCATGTAATTCATCAACAGTAAAATCGCAGTCAAGTTCAGAATCTACCTCATCGTCATTGGCCATATGACATATTTGGGCCGTGTCTTGATGATCTTCGTCCTCCGAACTTGATTCCTCACTCTCACTCCAATCGGCCATAAAATTCTTCTTTTTCAATTTTCTTGCCATCCACTTCAAATCTGGGCAATCTATCTTATAATGCCCGGGTTTGTTACACTCATAGCAAATGGGAGTTTCTTTCTCCTTTTCTTTGTCCTTACCCTTTTCTTTGCTTGAGTTACCTTTAATGAAGGGCTTCTTTTTATGGAATCTATTCTTACCTCTCATGAATTTTCTGAATTTTCTCCCAAGCACTGCCATCCCTTCTTCATCAATATCTTCATCATCATTTGAATCTTCCGATTCAGTTTGTTGTCTAGGGGTGGTAGTCTTTAGGGCAATAGGCTTTCTCCTCTTGACCTCATCTTCTGAATTTTGCCTCATTGTCAACTCATAGGTCATGAGTGATCCTAGAAGCTCCTCTAACTGCAGTGTGTTGAGGTCCTTTGCTTCTTGAATAGCGGTTACCTAGGCCTCCCAATTCCTTGGTAGAGACCTGAGAATTTTACGCACCAAATCAGAGTTAGAATAAGACTTTCCTAAACTCTTAAGCCCATTTATAATATCAGTAAAACGAGTAAACATATCAGTTATGGACTCAGTAGATTCCATTTTAAACAGTTCATACTTGTGTACTAATATGTTTATCTTAGACTCCTTAACTTGATTGGTCCCTTCATGTGTGACCTCAAGTCTATCCCAAATTTCTTTGGCGGTGGTGCAAGTGGATATTCTATTAAATTCATTTACATCTAAAGAGCAGTAAAGTATATTTACAGCTTTTGCATTTAACTGTGCTAATCTTCTATCATTTTCATTCCAATCCATTTCTGGTTTGGGTATGATAGTGCCCTCTATATTAAGTGTGGGTGTGTGAGGTCCTCTAGTGATGATTTGCCATAGTTCATAATCTGAAGCTTGAATGAATATCCTCATTCTGGCTTTCCAATATGTGTAGTTTGTGCCATTAAATAGAGGAGGCCTATTTGTGGATTGTCCCTCACTCATTGCACATCCCACTTGGGTTGTCATGATCTTTAACTCTTGATTGTTAGATCAATGAGTACTATTAGAGCACCTTGCTCTGATACCACTTGTTGCCCAAGGTGACAAGCCAAGAGGGGGGGGGGTGAATTGGTTTCTTCTTTTCTTTAGTGCTTTTAAAACTTTCTTAGTTAACTGCGATGGATGCTTACTTAGGTTATTAGAGTGAGTTAAACTAATGCAAGAATAGAAAGTAAAGCAAGAGAGAATGAAAGCACAAACACAATCCAAACACAACAATATATAGTGGTTCGGTGCTCTCCTTAGCACCTACGTCCACTCCCCAAGCGTACCCTTGGGAATTCACTATAATCTCGCGGATTACAGTTGGATTGTTTTCCGGGCTCACAATCCAAAAACCTTGTTGGTTTTACGGGATCACCAACGAACCTATACAACTTTGGTTTTCCGGGTTCACCAAAAACCTTGTTGGTTTTGCGGGCTTACCAACGAACCTTTACAACTTTGGTTTTCCGGGTTTACCAAAAACCTTTGTTGGTTTTGCGGGCTCACCAACGAACCTTTACAAAGTTTTCAAACAAATGAAAAGAAAAAATTTAAACTCCTAAATGAGCATATAGAACAATATGAGCAATGAAGAAGAGTTAGAAAGAAATTATCGCTTTGAAGTCGCTTGGCTCTTCTTTGTCAAGGAAGCTTCACTCTTCAATGGGGGAAGGAGCTCTTGATGCCTCTTTGAATCTGCTCAATCCCTTTCTTTGATTTTTGAATGAAGCTCTTGATGAAGAAGATTAGGGCTCTTTGGTTTTCTTGTGTATACTTTGATTTCCCACTCAAAAGTTATTTATTCTGATGAATAGTGCCCTTTTAAATAGTTTTCAACCTTCCTTGGACAAGCCCCATTGGTCAGATTTGAAAAACTAGCCGTTACATGCCTTGGGAAGGACAAAAAGTACATCTGCAGAATTAGCCGTTACTGTTCAGCCCGTGTTTGGGTCGGCTCAACCTGTCCTTGGGTCGACCCAACATGGCCTTGGGTCGACTCAAACATTCCTTGGGTCGACCCTCTCAGAGAACACAGAAACATGAATTTCAAACTTCCTTCACTTGGGTCGACCCAACCATTCTTTGGGTCGACTCAAAGTTCACTTGGGTCGACTCAACTTCTTCTTGGGTCGACCCTCTCAGTAATTTCAGAGAGCCATTTTCTGTCTGTCTTTCTGTCTTCCATTTGGGTCGACCCTCTCAGGGTTTGGGTCGACTCAAAGTTCACTTGGGTCGACTCAACTTCTTCTTGGGTCGACCCTCTCAGTAATTTCAGAGAACCATTTTCTGTCTGTCTTTCTGTCTTGCCTTTGGGTCGACCCTCTCAGGGTTTGGGTCGACTCAAGCTTGGGTCGACTCAACCACTGTGTGGGTCGACCCTCTCAGTAAATCCAGAGAGCATTTTTCCTTTGCATTTTGAGGTTCTTTGGAGGTTGGGTCGACTCATGCCTACCTTGGGTCGACCCAACTCACTGTTCATTTGTGCTGTTTTTGCATGAGTGTGCCAGATGATTCCTTTAAGTCCCGGGGTTGACCCAATCAACCTATGGGTCGACTCAATTCACACTTTGCTGCATTCTCAAGATTAGATCCATCCAAATGAACAAGACCATATATATATTTTCAATTAAACAAATATACTGAGAGTAATGAACTTATAAATGAAGTATCAATTTAACTTATAGCAAGCTCTAGATAATTGCTTGTTAATCATCAAAATAACACTATCATCCTCAGTGACCAATTCTGGAATGCTCTACTGTCAAGAGATGTTCCGAGTGGATATGGGTATAAGTTTGGCCCTCTGACCTGAGACCGCAACCTGTGACTAGCGAGCAACTCACTGTACTTTGGCACCAGACTACCTGAATTTCTAATTCAGTGACGGAAGGTCACTGGGTGCAGTCAAGTACTTGCGTAGTCAGTTGTGAGTCGAGATAGAATTGACCCCTCCTGGAAACAGGAGATAATATCTTGTGATTAATTTAGCAAAACCTTGGCCAGGGTAATCCCAGTGAGGAGTCACGGGATATCTAAAGTTAATCACATAATGGATGTACTAATTATAGGGTTGACAGTGAGCTCTTAGTCATCCTGGCATTAGGAGTCAAAGGGATTGAATTATACAGTAACCATAGTTCAGGGTTCCAGAATATTTGCTTTGCATATATTCGGCCTGTCCGGATGTCGGGTACCATTGCTAGATGGTCACATCGATTAGTTTAGGAAGACGTTCCTATACTACCGGCTTAGGTTTGAACCTATGAGGTCACACGCATAGAAGTTTCTAGGTTGATCAAATGGCTGATTGATGATTAAGAATCATTCAAGGATAATTTGGTCAATTCAATTGACAAATTATCCTAAGCAAAAGTTGCATTAGAATAAATATTAAATTATTGGAGGATTAGTTAGTAATTAGATTGCTAATAAACTCAATTTGATTGAGTAATTGGGCTTAGGTTGAGCCAAATTGAATAGGATTCAATTTGGGCTGCATCAGGGTTTGACCTAATTGGATTGGGTTCAACCCAAATAGATTGAGCTTGACCCAATTGATGGAACTTGACCCAATTGGATTGGGCTTGATCCAAATTAATTAGAAGACCTTATTTGATGAGGATTATGAGTCCAAATAATCAGAATTGGATAAGGAGAGGAATCCCTAAATTTTAGAAACCCATCCTTATCTTCTTGGAGAAGAATGATACCTTGATTTATCCCCAATATTTTCCATGCCTATCCTCTTTATTTTTGGCCAAAAATTGGCGTGATAAGAGAGGAGGCGTGGGGCTATATTACTATAAAAATGGCGGCTCAAATCTTCCTAAAAAGATTTAGATGAATTTCCTAATTTGTAGGGATTGCATGGCGAATGAAAAAGGGTGGTTTGCGGCTAAACTATGGATGCATGAATTCCTATCTTTTAGGGATCCAAAATGCACGAAATTTGGATATGTTTATCTCCTTTTAGCTGACAAATCATCAAAAATTTTTGGAGATTTTATCAGCCAAATTAATTGGCTAAATTAGGTGTGAGGCATTGGGGGGGTCTTTTATAGGTGTGAGGCATTGGGGGGGTCTTTTGGCTATAAAAGACCCCCATAACTAGGGTTCAAAATATACAATATTTAGAGGTTTCAAAAAATTCTGAAAAAATTCTCTGAGGGACTCCATCCCTTATTCTCCTTCATCCTCATGTCCATCGTCCATCTCCTTGAAGAACAATTAAAGGTTGAGTGTTTAGAAAGAGAAAGCTTCAGCTACTGCAGTGTTCTTGTGCGAGCTAGTACTTCCGCGGAAAACGATCTACCTAGGGATTTGCGTGTACTTCTCATAGAGGCCATTCATGTGCGTGGCTGCGAAGTCAAGGATCAGATCTATAAGTTTCTTCCATCATAAAGGGTATTAATTCTATATTAATCTTTTATTTTGGAGTCAGGGACTAGGTCCGATTCTCCGAGGTTTTACCCTCCTTTGGGGCTCCTCACGGAGTTATCTTCAGAATCCATTCGATGGATATTCGGAGATTAATTGGAATAGAGTGTTTACTTTTCAGATCTGATAGTTAATCACGCATAAAGTTTTAGCATAATTGTTTAAACGATTCCGGCATAATCCTATGTGTTCTTACAATGCTGATTTCTAGATTTGTTCTTGTAAGCATGCACGAATTAAATTGTTTGATTCGATTTTTTCGCTGCATTTTTGAAACTTAAAAAGAACTACGTATAGCTTGATCCCCCTTGTGAAGGGGTACATAGGCAACCCGATCAGGTTCAGCCATGGTTTAAAAAAAAATAATAATTCAGCAAGCTTAACACCGAAGAACCTAGGATTCACTTTCAGATTTCGGTTGAACATAAGTTGGCTTCACAAATATGGTTTTCAATGATTTCTATTTTCTCCAAGGATTATATCCTAAACCAGCTTTATCATAGACAGCTTTCTGACTTTCTAGAATTAGATTTAATTTCTGAGAGCTTAGGGTGAATTTATCTACTATAGGTTTTAGTTTTCCAACTTCTTTAGCTAACTTCTGATTTTCTTCATGCAGTTCCTTCTTATTATCCAGAAGCAGAGCATTTTCTTTTTCCAACGATTGGTTCTTAATCTTTATCTCCTTATTCTTTAAACTAAGCTTTTTATATTCAATCATAAGCTCAGAAAAAGCATCTTGAAGTTCATCGAAAGTGAAATCATATTCAGTATTCAGAAATACCCCATTTTCGTGTGCCATTAGACACAGATTTGCAGCTTCTTGTTGCTGTTCTTCTTCTCTAGAGCTGGATTCATCACTGTCACTCCATGTAGCCATCATAGTTTTCTTCCTTAACATTTTCGGAGCCTTTTTTAATAGAGGACAGTCAGTTCTGAAGTGTCCAGGCTTTTTGCACTCATAACAAACATATTGCTCCTTATTTTCTTTGCTTTGCTCCCCCTTGATTACAGGCCTTTTCTTGAAGTTTTATCTATTTCTTTTGAAGAATTTTCTGAACCTTATTGTAATCAAGGCCATTTCTTCCCTATTTTCAGATTCAGAATCCTCGCTCTCATCTTCATGTAGAGTGGATTTAAGAGCAATGATTCTGCGCTTCTTGGGTTCGTCCTCCTCAAGGTTCTGTTTCATTGAAAGCTCATGAGCATTAGGGAACCCAGCAGTTCTTCCAGTGGGAGAGAGTTGAGATCTTTGGCTTCTTGAATCGCAGTGACCTTTGCTTCCCATGCTCTAGAAAGAGACCTAAGAATTTTTCGAACAAAATCACTGTTAGAGTAAGATCTACCAAGGCTTTTCAGGCCGTTTATAATATCAGTGAATCTAGTAAACATTTCAGTTATAGATTCACTGTTTTTCATTCTAAATAATTCATATTTATGCACTAGCATACTGATTTTAGATTCTTTGACCTGGTTAGTGCCTTCATGTGTAACTTCCAACCTATCCCAGATTTCTTTAGCAGTCATGCAAATAGATATACGATTAAACTCATTTGCATCTAAAGAACAGTAAAGAATATTCATGGTTTTTGCATTCAGCTGAGCCATTCTTTTATCATGGTCATCCCATTCAATCTCAGGTTTGAATAAGGTGATGCTATCTACAATCTTAGTTGGTGTGTGAGGTCCACTGACAATAACAGTCCATAAATCAAAGTCAAGTGCTTGAATAAAAATACGCATACGAGCTTTCTAATAAGTAAAATTTGTGCAATTGAAAAGAGGTGGTCTGTTGGTAGATTGCCCTTCGGCAACAGAGGATCCCATAGTGGCTGCCATGACCTTTAACTCTTGATTGTTAGACCAAAAAGTTACTGTGAGTACCAGGCTCTGATACCACTCGTTGCCCAGAGGTGCAGCCCAAGAGGGAGGGTGAATTGGGTCTTTTAAAATTAAACGTGTGAAGAATGTGAGTTATTGTTATCTTTCAATAACTTGCAGATTTAGCAGCAGAAATAAAATTGCACAAATGAATCAGTGAATAAGAAGAGGAAAGCAATCAGGAATGTGCAGTGGAGGAAGAGAGAAAACTACAAACGCAAACACCAAGGTTTATATAGTGGTTCGGTGCACTCCCAGCACCTACGTCCACTCCTCAAGCCTAGCTTGAGATTTCACTATAACCCAGCAGATTACAGCCTGATTGTTTTTCGGGCTCACAATCAACCGAAAACCTTTCACCGTTTGTTTTTCGGGCTCACAAACAACCCAGTTGGTTTTTCCAGACAACCAACCGAAAACCTTTTGTTTTCCGGGATCACAAACTACCCAGTTGGTTTTCAGATCAACCAACCAAAAACTTTACACCGTTTATTTTTCCGGGCTCACAAACAACCCAGTTGGTTTTTAGATAAACCAACCTGAAACTATCACCCTTGCTGAATACTCCCGATTCAGCAACTTCCAATCAAGGCTTGGAAGAGCCTTTACAGGTTTCAAATGAATGAAACTGTTATACAGCGACAGTTAATCCAAATAAATGAAAACTGTAACTTGAAAACTTAAAGCTTCAGAATATATATAATGAATCAATACAAATAAAGCTGAAGCCGATGAAGAAGTTGGCTGTGGAAGAATGTCCAAATGCTTGAGCAGCAGCTCTTCTCGATTCAATGAGAAACTTCGACTGATTTCCTCACAGGAGTAAGTTTCATATGAGTGCCAATGAGGATGATGAACAGTTAAGCTTTTTCTTCTTTTTTTCTCAGTGGAAACCTTTTTGTTTTTAAGAGAATCTTTTTTCTTTTCTTGTTGTTTTTCTTCTGAGGTTCCCTCGTATTTATAGGCAAATTCTTCGGCGGAATTTGAATTTTTTTCTTTCCGTTCTGATGAGAATCTTTTTCTATTACAGAAGAAGACAAAAGTCATTCAAAGCTTTCCGTTGTGGTCCCAGCAGTACAAGGGTCGGCTCATGTAATTCAGGGGTCGACTCATGTTTATCCTGGGTCGGCTCTTTGAGATATTGAGTTGGCTCTTTGTTATAACTTCAAAGGATCGACTCTTTAACCTTAAAGGTCGACTCATCTTCTTCAGGAGTCGCCTCTTCAAACACAAGGATCGACTCATGCGGTAAATTTTCTGGCTGACGTTGAGACTGAACTGGGGTCGACTCTTCAAACGCAAGGGTCGACTCTTCGATTTTGGGAGTCGACTCATTTGGAACAAGGGTCGACTCTTCAAACTTTGTCTCAGGCGATGAAAGCTTTCTGTTTAATTTGAACTACACAAGGGTCGACTCTTGTAAAGCGAGGGCCGACTCATTGACTGTCTCACTTGAAG